>NC_143026.1:6867500-6947500 GCF_057628025.1 Oncorhynchus mykiss | reverse complement strand
TGTTACAGTAGAAACGGTTTGTGATTCTCTGTACTCGCAGGGTAGAGGCTACATGTTCTATCTGAGACTTGAATGATACTGTCTGTACATGGCTTCGTTAGTTAGCAATCTTAGCCAAAGCACATAGAAAATGATCATGTTTGAACGACATCATTTTTTTCTTGTTGGTGTCACGTATGGCTGAGCAGTGTTCTTTTTATTACGGTATAATATTATATTGAGTTACTTTTGTGCAATTAATATCAAGCCGAACTTCTGAGGCCGAGAACAAAATGAATAGTATTGCACACAAAAATAATTATATTTAAAGTAAAAAATTAAACCCCAAAGTTTTGAGAGCAACAAAAAATTAGCAAAGAAATTTGATAACAAATTAATTGTAAATGAATGAAAAAAACATTTGTTTTAGTGAAACATTTTCAATGATAATCCGTTTGCGATCAAAAGCCTCTTTGCCCGCAATTTCCCTGACCTTTGATTTTCAATCACCCTGACCTTTGATTTTCAATCACCCTGACCTTTGATTTTCAATCACCCTGACCTTTGATTTTACATCACCCTGACCTTTGATTTTACATCACCCTGACCTTTGATTTTACATCACCCTGACCTTTGATTTTACATCACCCTGACCTTTGATTTTACATCACCCTGACCTTTGCTTTTACATCACCCTGACCTTTGATTTTACATCACCCTGACCTTTGATTATGTCACCCTGACCTTTGATTATACATCACCCTGACCTTTGATTTTACATCACCCTGACCTTTGATTATGTCACCCTGACCTTCGATTATACATCACCCTGACCTTTGATTTTACATCACCCTGACCTTTGATTTTACATCACCCTGACCTTTGATTATGTCACCCTGACCTTCGATTATACATCACCCTGACCTTTGATTATGTCACCCTAACCTTTGATTTTACATCACCCTGACCTTTGCTTTTACATCACCCTGACCTTTGATTTTACATCACCCTGACCTTTGCTTTTACATCACCCTGACCTTTGATTTTACATCACCCTGACCTTTGATTTTACATCACCCTGACCTTTGATTATGTCACCCTGACCTTCGATTATACATCACCCTGACCTTTGATTTTACATCACCCTAGACTTTGATTATGTCACCCTGACCTTCGATTATGCATCACCCTGACCTTTGATTATGTCACCCTGACCTTTGCTTTTACATCACCCTGACCTTGGATTTTACATCACCCTGACCTTTGATTTTACATCACCCTGACCTTTGATTTTACATCACCCTGACCTTTGCTTTTACATCACCCTGACCTTTGATTTTACATCACCCTGACCTTTGATTTTACATCACCCTGACCTTTGATTTTACATCACCCTGACCTTTGATTTTACATCACCCTGACCTTTGCTTTTACATCACCCTGACCTTTGATTATGTCACCCTGGCCTTTGATTATACATCACCCTGACCTTTGATTTTACATCACCCTGACCTTTGATTTTACATCACCCTGACCTTTGATTTTACATCACCCTGACCTTTGCTTTTACATCACCCTGACCTTTGATTTTACATCACCCTGACCATTGATTATGTCACCCTGACCTTCGATTATACATCACCCTGACCTTTGATTTTACATCACCCTGACCTTTGATTATGTCACCCTGACCTTCGATTATACATCACCCTGACCTTTGATTTTACATCACCCTGACCTTTGATTTTACATCACCCTGACCTTTGATTATGTCACCCTGACCTTCGATTATACATCACCCTGACCTTTGATTTTACATCACCCTGACCTTTGATTTTACATCACCCTGACCTTTGCTTTTACATCACCCTGACCTTTGATTTTACATCACCCTGACCTTTGATTTTACATCACCCTGACCTTTGATTTTACATCACCCTGACCTTTGATTATGTCACCCTGACCTTCGATTATACATCACCCTGACCTTTGATTTTACATCACCCTAGACTTTGATTATGTCACCCTGACCTTTGATTATGCATCACCCTGACCTTTGATTATGTCACCCTGACCTTTGATTTTACATCACCCTAGACTTTGATTTCACTTCCTTTATTTTATAGGTAAGTGAAGAAATAAAACAACAGTAAAAAGACAGTGAAAAATAACAGTAGAGAGGCTATATACAGTAGAGAGGCTATATACAGTAGAGAGGCTATATACACTAGTGAGGCTATATACAGTAGAGAGGCTATATACAGTAGAGAGGCTATATACAGTAGAGATGCTATATACAGTAGAGAGGCTATATACAGTAGAGAGGCTATATACAGTAGAGAGGCTATATACAGTAGAGAGGCTATATACAGTAGAGATGCTATATACAGTAGCGAGGCTATATACAGGCACCAGTTAGTTGGGCTGATTGAGGTAGATAAATATTAATTTGCACAAAGTCTGCTGCCTCAGTGTCTTTATATATTTTTGTCAGATGTTACTGTGGAATACTGAAGTATAATTACAAGCATTTCATAAGTGTCAAAGGTTTTATTGACAATTATATGAAGTTGATGCAAAGAGTCAATATTTGTGTTGACCCTTCTTTTTCAAGACCTCTGCAATCCGCCCTGGCATGCTGTCAATTAACTTCTGTGCCACATCCTGACTGATGGCAGCCCATTCTTGCATAATCAATGCTTGGAGTTTGTCAGAATTTGTGGGTTTATCTTTGTCCACCCACCTCTTGAGGATTGACCACAAGCCCTCAATGGGATTAAGGTCTGGGGAGTTTCCTGGCCATGGACCCAAAATATCGATGTTTTGTTCCCCGAGCCACTTAGTTATCACTGTTGCCTTATGGAAATGTGCTCCATCATGCTGGAAAAGGAATTGTTCGTCACCAAACTGTTCCTGGATGGTTGGGAGAAGTGTTGGTAGTGTTGGTACCATTCTTTGTGTTGGTACCATTCTTTATTCATGGCTGTGTTCTTAGGCAAAATTGTGAGTGAGCCCACTCCCTTGGCTGAGAATCAACCCCACACATGAATGGTCTCAGGATGCTTTACTGTTGGCATGACACAGGACTGATGGTAGCGCTCACCTTGTCTTCTCCGGATAAGCTTTTTTCTGGATGCCCCAAACAATCGGAAAGGGGATTCATTAGAGAAACTGACTTTACCCCAGTCCTCAGCAGTCCAATCCCTGTACCTTTTGCAGAATATCAGTCTGTCCCTGATGCTTTTCCTGAAGTGAGAAGAAGTGAGAAGTGGCTTCTTTGCTGCCCTTCTTGACACCAGGCCATCCTCCATAAGTCTTTGCCTCACTGTGCGTGCAGATGCACTCACACCTGCCTGCTGCCATTCCTGAGCAAGCTCTGTACTGGTGGTGCCCCGATCCCGCATTTGAATCAACTTAAGGACACGGTCCTGGCTCTTGCTGGACTTTCTTGGGCGCCCTGAAGCCTTCTTCACAACAATTGAACCGCTCTCCTTGAAGTTCTTGATGATCCGATGAATAGTTGGTTTATGTGCAATCTTACCGGCAGCAATATCCTTGCCTGTGAAGCCCTTTTTGTGCAAAGCAATGATGACGGCACGTGTTTCCCTGCAGGTAACCATGGTTGACAGAGGAAGAACAATGATTCATGCACCACCCTCCTTTTGAAGCTTCCAGCCTGTTATTCGAACTCAATCAGCATGACAGAGTGATCTCCAGCCTTGTCCTCGTCAGCACTCACACCTGTGTCATGAGAGAATCACTGACATGATGTCAGATGGTCCTTTTGTGGCAGGGCTGAAATGCAGTAGAAATGTTTTTTTTTAATTCAGTTTATTTGAATGGCAAATAGGGACTTTGCAATTCATTTCAATTCATCTGATCACTCTTTATAACATTCTGGAGTATATGCAACATGCCATCATACGAACTGAGGCAGTAGACTTTGTGAAAATTAATCATTGTCATTCTCAAAACCTTTGGCCACGCCTGTACATGTAGACATGGTTAGTGACTATGCATATATGATAAACAGAGAGTAGCAGCAGTTCTGGATAAATGTCCTGGCAGCAGTCCTGGCTAAATGACCAACCTAACCCCATTCCATAATGGCCACCTAATCATCCCCAATATTCATAATTGGCATATATCCGTCCTCACCTCTCCACCATTCTAGCTGATGTGTGGTGAGTGTTCTGGCACAAAATGGTTGCCATGCATCACCCAAGGGGGTGCCACACACTGGTTGTGGATGAGATGAGTTTCCCCCTACCTCAATTACCTCGTACACCTGCTCCTCGACTCGGTACTGGTACTCCCTGTATATAGCCATGTTATTTTCTACTTCCTGTATATAGCCATGTTATTTTCTACTCCCTGTATATAGCCATGTTATTTTCTACTTCCTGTATATAGCCATGTTATTTTCTACTTCCTGTATATAGCCATGTTATTTTCTACTCCCTGTATATAGCCATGTTATTTTCTACTCTCTGTATATAGCCATGTTATTTTCTACTTCCTGTATATAGCCATGTTATTTTCTGCTCCCTGTATATAGCCATGTTATTTTCTGCTCCCTGTATATAGCCATGTTATTGTCTACATCCTGTATATAGCCATGTTATTTTCTACTTCCTGTATATAGCCATGTTATTTTCTACTTTCTGTATATAGCCATGTTATTTTCTACTTTCTGTATATAGCCATGTTATTTTCTACTTTCTGTATATAGCCATGTTATTGTCTACATCCTGTATATAGCCATGTTATTTTCTACTTCCTGTATATAGCCATGTTATTTTCTACTTTCTGTATATAGCCATGTTATTTTCTACTTTCTGTATATAGCCATGTTATTTTCTACTTTCTGTATATAGCCATGTTATTTTCTACTTTCTGTATATAGCCATGTTATTTTCTACTTTCTGTATATAGCCATGTTATTTTCTACTTTCTGTATATAGCCATGTTATTTTCTACTTTCTGTATATAGCCATGTTATTTTCTACTTTCTGTAAATAGCCATGTTATTTTCTACTTTCTGTATATAGCCATGTTATTTTCTACTTTCTGTATATAGCCATGTTATTTTCTACTTTCTGTATATAGCCATGTTATTTTCTACTTTCTGTATATAGCCATGTTATTTTCTACTTTCTGTATATAGCCATGTTATTTTCTACTTTCTGTATATAGCCATGTTATTTTCTACTTTCTGTATATAGCCATGTTATTTTCTACTTTCTGTATATAGCCATGTTATTTTCTACTTCCTGTATATAGCCATGTTATTTTCTACTTTCTGTATATAGCCATGTTATTTTCTACTTCTCAGGCCAGAGGCACAATGTATGAATTTATGATTGGATCAGAATCGCCGTTATAATCATTGGCCAGTACAGAGAATTAAGTAAAACCACAAGTTCAAATCCCTATCTCTGTATATGACGTTTTCTTTATGTGAAGCCAAATCCAAACGGGCTTCCCTTGATACTTTTCACACTTTTTTCACTCACTCAGCCAATCAGCATTGAGCTAAACTATTATTTTTTTGTTTTTTTTTATCAAGGAAAGCCAAATGCTTGTTGGCTTCCCTTGCATTCAATGCAACAATGTCATTCTCTTTTGGACCAGACAGAATCAGATAGATGTCCTACACATACTGAGACAGAGGGGGCGCTGTTTCGCTCGCTCAGATGCTTTCTCCGGTAGAGATACATTCAGCCTCTTGCGAATTGAAGGAAAGTGATCAAACACAGAGAGATGAAAGGGAAACTATTTTATTATTGGGAGGAAGCCTGACTTCCCTTGGCATTCATGAATACACCTCACTCTACTCAAGTCACTTCCTGATATGTGTTTATTGGGCTATCAGTGTGTTTGTGTGAGATGCTGTTAGTTTTGGGGCCAGGTGCAGAATGGTGCAGACAGGTGCTGCCCGGCTCTTCAGTTTCAGCTTAAACAAAAGACCCGCTTCACCTTCCAGTAGTCATGACTACGTCACACCTGTAGATCCAAACAGATCTCTGATCAGTTACCTGTGATCACACCTGAACAATGATTTAACAAGCTAAAGGTTATATGATCTCATGCTGTGTTGATTCTGTGACGATGTGTGTGATTCACGTGGACAGAGTAGAGATAGATAGATAGATAGATAGCTAGATATTAGTTATCTAAGTGTCATACACCTACCGGTCCCCAGCCCACATGGGCGTACGGGACACTACAGAACAAAATAACATTTTATAATTTATACGCATACAATGATCATGGAGAGTCCATCTACCATCTAGCCCCACTACACAACCATCTACCATCTAGCCCCACTACACAACCATCTACCATCTAGCCCCACTACACAACCATCTACCATCTAGCCCCACTACACAACCATCTACCATCTAGCCCCACTACACAACTATCTACCATCTACCATCTAGCCCCACTACACAACCATCTACCATCTAGCCCCACTACACAACCATCTACCATCTAGCCCCACTACACAACCATCTACCATCTAGCCCCACTACACAACCATCTACCATCTAGCCCCACTACACAACCATCTACCATCTACCATCTAGCCCCACTACACAACCATCTACCATCTAGCCCCACTACACAACCATCTACCATCTAGCCCCACTACACAACCATCTACCATCTAGCCCCACTACACAACCATCTACCATCTAGCCCCACTACACAACCATCTACCATCTAGCCCCACTACACAACCATCTACCATCTAGCCCCACTACACAACCATCTACCATCTAGCCCCACTACACAACTATCTACCATCTACCATCTAGCCCCACTACACAACCATCTACCATCTAGCCCCACTACACAACCATCTACCATCTAGCCCCACTACACAACCATCTACCATCTACCATCTAGCCCCACTACACAACCATCTACCATCTAGCCCCACTACACAACCATCTACCATCTAGCCCCACTACACAACCATCTACCATCTAGCCCCACTACACAACCATCTACCATCTAGCCCCACTACACAACTATCTACCATCTACCATCTAGCCCCACTACACAACCATCTACCATCTAGCCCCACTACACAACCATCTACCATCTACCATCTAGCCCCACTACACAACTATCTACCATCTAGCCCCACTACACAACCATCTACCATCTAGCCCCACTACACAACTATCTACCATCTACCATCTAGCCCCACTACACAACCATCTACCATCTAGCCCCACTACACAACCATCTACCATCTAGCCCCACTACACAACCATCTACCATCTAGCCCCACTACACAACCATCTACCATCTAGCCCCACTACACAACCATCTACCATCTAGCCCCACTACACAACCATCTACCATCTAGCCCCACTACACAACCATCTACCATCTAGCCCCACTACACAACCATCTACCATCTAGCCCCACTACACAACCATCTACCATCTACCATCTAGCTCCACTACACAACCATCTACCATCTACCATCTAGCCCCACTACACAACCATCCACCATCTACCATCTAGCTCCACTACACAACCATCTACCATCTAGCCCCACTACACAACCATCCACCATCTACCATCTAGCTCCACTACACAACCATCTACCATCTAGCCCCACTACACAACCATCTACCATCTACCATCTAGCCCCACTACACAACCATCTACCATCTAGCCCCACTACACAACCATCTACCATCTAGCCCCACTACACAACCATCTACCATCTACCATCTAGCCCCACTACACAACCATCTACCATCTAGCCCCACTACACAACCATCTACCATCTAGCCCCACTACACAACCATCTACCATCTAGCCCCACTACACAACCATCTACCATCTAGCCCCACTACACAACTATCTACCATCTACCATCTAGCCCCACTACACAACCATCTACCATCTAGCCCCACTACACAACCATCTACCATCTACCATCTAGCCCCACTACACAACTATCTACCATCTAGCCCCACTACACAACCATCTACCATCTAGCCCCACTACACAACTATCTACCATCTACCATCTAGCCCCACTACACAACCGTCTACCATCTAGCCCCACTACACAACCATCTACCATCTAGCCCCACTACACAACCATCTACCATCTAGCCCCACTACACAACCATCTACCATCTAGCCCCACTACACAACCATCTACCATCTAGCCCCACTACACAACCATCTACCATCTAGCCCCACTACACAACCATCTACCATCTACCATCTAGCCCCACTACACAACCATCTACCATCTAGCCCCACTACACAACCATCTACCATCTACCATCTAGCTCCACTACACAACCATCTACCATCTACCATCTAGCCCCACTACACAACCATCCACCATCTACCATCTAGCTCCACTACACAACCATCTACCATCTAGCCCCACTACACAACCATCCACCATCTACCATCTAGCTCCACTACACAACCATCTACCATCTAGCCCCACTACACAACCATCTACCATCTACCATCTAGCCCCACTACACAACCATCTACCATCTAGCCCCACTACACAACCATCTACCATCTAGCCCCACTACACAACCATCTACCACCTAGCCCCACTACACAACCATCTACCATCTAGCCCCACTACACAACCCATACATTTCTCGTCGCCCTGCCAGGCTCTGTGAACAAACTGAGCAATCTCAAACACTCACTGTCTGAAACAAAACTCAAGCCTCTGCTCGTCGCGTACCCAGAATATGTTTTATTTTAATTTCTAACCTTTTATTTAACTCGGCAAGTCAGTTAAGACCAAATTCTTTGGCCAAGCCCAGGCCAAACCCTCCCCCTAATCCTTCAGGGTTATCACCAACATGTCTCAGATCACCATACAGAGGGTAATAAATCACTACATGGGATTTAGTTTTCCATTTCCCCATGATCACACGGTAGATAAATGATCTCCTCTTCAGGCTACTCTGTTTTAGATATACCCATCTATCTGTTCCATAACACCAAGTTGTGTGTACTTCTCTGCACACCTTTCTTTCTGAAATGAACCATCTGGGTTTTCTCAGGATTTCTCTCTGATCTCCGTTGAGTGTAAATAAAGTATCAACCATAAAGTAACGACATGCTAAATATTCTGGAGGTCATCTTCGGTCTTTCCGACGAAAGAACCGTGTCATCAGCATACAACAAGATGCCCGGGAATAAATATCCACAACTTCTACACCTAGTTCAGCACGTTTACTTTGTAAAGGGATAAGCCATTAGCATATAGCGTAAATAAAGTGGTTGAGAGTACATCGCCATGGTTTACACGGTAAGGGGTTTGGAAACCAGCCGGTTCCTGGAGGTCATTGACCTGAACACAGACAACTGGAGTCGGATAAAGACCTCTGAAGTGAAGGCATCGTAGAATCTTCCATCAAGTCTCATTTTAATTAGTCTAAAAACAAGGAAGTATCTATTCACCCAATCAAAAGCCTTTTTGAAAAATCTATTAAAACAGGCAAAAGGTTCTTTCGCTTGAATTCTGGCCCGGACCACTGTGGAGACAGTATAGATATGGTCTGTACACACTCAGGCTTTCGCCAAAGCCATTCTGTTCATCAGCAAGCTGACCAGACTGTTCTGGATAGTAGGAGAGCCTGTTATTTAGAATGCAAGAATACAATTTACATACAGTGTTAATGAGATTTATCCCTCAATGATTTATCCCTCGATGATTTATCCCTCCCCTCAGTTCAATGGGATTTTAGGGCCATTTTTGGAGGATTTGTGGGATAGGCTTGATTTAGAGATTTGTACCATACAGATGGAATAATGCCGTTCTCAAAACAAGCCTGGATGAGTTGAAATAGTATTTGGAACAATTTAGGTGACTTCAAAACTTCAGTAGACAAATGATCAATTCCTGTAGTTTTCTTTGGGTTAAGCACGCTCAACCAGCATTCTGACCTCTTCTAGGGTAAGACTGGCATTCAGATACTGGTTAGGGTAGTAGGACTCCCTCTGTATTCAGATACTGGTTAGGGTAGTAGGACTCCCTCTGTATTCAGATACTGGTTAGGAGAGTAGGACCCTCTGTATTCAGATACTGGTTAGGGTAGTAGGACTCCCTCTGTATTCAGATACTGGTTAGGAGAGTAGGACTCTCTGTATTCAGATACTGGTTAGGGTAGTAGGACTCCCTCTGTATTCAGATACTGGTTAGGAGAGTAGGACCCTCTGTATTCAGATACTGGTTAGGGTAGTAGGACTCCCTCTGTATTCAGATACTGGTTAGGAGAGTAGGACCCTCTGTATTCAGATACTGGTTAGGGTAGTAGGACTCCCTCTGTATTCAGATACTGGTTAGGGTAGTAGGACTCCCTCTGTATTCAGATACTGGTTAGGAGAGTAGGACCCTCTGTATTCAGATACTGGTTAGGAGAGTAGGACTCCCTCTGTATTCAGATACTGGTTAGGAGAGTAGGACCCTCTGCATTCAGATACTGGTTAGGGTAGTAGGACTCCCTCTGTATTCAGATACTGGTTAGGAGAGTAGGACTCCCTCTGTATTCAGATACTGGTTAGGAGAGTAGGACTCTCAAACCCTCCTGTTCTGTTGTTAACTTAGCAGATGTTTTCCTAGCTTAACAAACCCTCCTGTTCTGTTGTTAATTTAGCAGATGGAAAAATAGAGCAAGAATGTTAGCTGAGTGACTAAAGAGACAGTGGAGATCTGAGAGAATGTTAGCTGAGTGACTAAAGAGACAGTGGAGATCTGAGAGAATGTTAGCTGAGTGACTAAAGAGACCGTGGAGATCTGAGAGAATGTTAGCTGAGTGACTAAAGAGACAGTGGAGATCTGAGAGAATGTTAGCTGAGTGACTAAAGAGACCGTGGAGATCTGAGAGAATGTTAGCTGAGTGACTAAAGAGACCGTGGAGATCTGAGAGAATGTTAGCTGAGTGACTAAAGAGACAGTGGAGATCTGAGAGAATGTTAGCTGAGTGACTAAAGAGACCGTGGAGATCTGAGAGAATGTTAGCTGAGTGACTAAAGAGACTGTGGAGATCTGAGAGAATGTTAGCTGAGTGACTAAAGAGACAGTGGAGATCTGAGAGAATGTTAGCTGAGTGACTAAAGAGACCGTGGAGATCTGAGAGGATGCAACCAATATGCTAGTAGCTCCACCTTGCTCTCTGATAGGCTAGGTGGAAGTTTCACCATATTTCTTTATACAAACCAAATCCTCTCAGATCTGCACACGTGCATGGGGTGTAGGACTTAATGGTTGAATTTGGGATCTTCTCTCACTTCCCTCGCTCTCTTGGTCCCGCCCATCTTTTGTTTCTTATGACCTAACTTCCTCCCATTCTCTGCCACTGCCCTTCTAATATAGACATATTGTTAAAGACTGTCAGTCTATGGAGCTGTTTTGATTTAACACCTATTAGACATAATTCCCTGGCTGGTGCTGCAGTAGCAGTGATAAGCCAGAGGAGAGTCTTCTTTATAACATAAAGTAGAATTTAACAGGTGAACAGACAGTTGATATTTTACGTTGAAGTGTGTAGGTTACTGTAGTTTACTTTATTATATATATATATTTTTGAGTAGACATTGTTTCAGAATTCGCAGGGCAGCATATTTAGGTTTTGGGAGAAAAAATTGTCATTTTCAAAAGACAACATCCAACACCTCCAAAGTTATTTTATAAAGTTCACTATTGCTATTTCCTTTCGATAGCCTACTGTCTTAGCCTAATTCCAAGCAAATAAGGGTGTTATTGTCACCGTAAAAGGTGACTGATGGGCATGAATCATAATGCTTGTTCACACGCATACAGTTAACCCACTGCTCCCCTGAACAAGGCAGTTAACCCACTGTTCCCCTGAGCAAGGCAGTTAACCCACTGTTCCCCTGAGCAAGGCAGTTAACCCACTGTTCCCCTGAACAAGGCAGTTAACCCACTGTTCCCCTGAATAAGGCAGTTAACCCACTGTTCCCCTGAATAAGGCAGTTAACCCACTGTTCCCCTGAACAAGGCAGTTAACCCACTGTTCCCCTGAACAAGGCAGTTAACCCACTGTTCCCCTGAGCAATGCAGTTAACCCATTGTTCCCCTGAGCAAGGCAGTTAACCCACTGTTCCCCTGAACAAGGCAGTTAACCAACTGTTCCCCTGAGCAAGGCAGTTAACCCACTGTTCCCCTGAACAAGGCAGTTAACCAACTGTTCCCCTGAACAAGGCAGTTAACCAACTGTTCCCCTGAACAAGGCAGTTAACCAACTGTTCCCCTGAACAAGGCAGTTAACCAACTGTTCCCCTGAGCAATGCAGTTAACCCATTGTTCCCCTGAGCAAGGCAGTTAACCCACTGTTCCCCTGAACAAGGCAGTTAACCAACTGTTCCCCTGAACAAGGCAGTTAACCCACTGTTCCCCTGAACAAGGCAGTTAACCAACTGTTCCCCTGAACAAGGCAGTTAACCCACTGTTCCCCTGAACAAGGCAGTTAACCCACTGTTCCCCTGAACAAGGCAGTTAACCAACTGTTCCCCTGAGCAAGGCAGTTAACCCACTGTTCCCCTGAGCAAGGCAGTTAACCCACTGTTCCCCTGAACAAGGCAGTTAACCAACTGTTCCCCTGAGCAAGGCAGTTAACCCACTGTTCCCCTGAACAAGGCAGTTAACCAACTGTTCCCCTGAACAAGGCAGTTAACCAACTGTTCCCCTGAACAAGGCAGTTAACCCACTGTTCCCCTGAACAAGGCAGTTAACCAACTGTTCCCCTGAACAAGGCAGTTAACCAACTGTTCCCCTGAACAAGGCAGTTAACCAACTGTTCCCCTGAACAAGGCAGTTAACCAACTGTTCCCCTGAACAAGGCAGTTAACCAACTGTTCCCCTGGCGCCGAAGACGTGAATGTCTCTGATTCAGAGGGGTTAAATGTGGAAGACACATTTCAGTTGAAGGCATTCAGTTGTACAACTGACTAGGTATCCCCCTTTCCTTTCCCCTTTCCCTCCCCCTCTCCCCTCCTCCTTTCCCCTCCCCCTTCCCCTTTCCCCTCCTCCTTTCCCCTCCCCCTTTCCCCATTCCCCTCCTCCTTTCCCTTTCCCCTCCCCCTTTCCCCTTTCCCCTCCTCCTTTCCCCTCCCCCTTTCCCCTTTCCCCTTTCCCCTCCCCCTTTCCCCTCCTCCTTTCCCCTTTCCCCTCCCCCATTCCCCTCCTCCTTTCCCTTTCCCCTCCCCCTTTCCCCTTTCCCCTCCTCCTTTCCACTCCTCCTTTCCCTTTCCCCTCCCCCTTTCCCCTCCTCCTTTCCCCTTTCCCCTCCTCCTTTCCCCTCCCCCTTTCCCCTTTCCCCTCCCCCTTTCCCCTTTCCCCTCCCCCTTTCCCCTTTCCACTCCTTCTTTCCCTTATAAGGGGAAACATGCATATGTATGACGACGTGCGCCATATGTATAAATCTGAATATTTTATTGCGTGCTCAGTGTTCAGATGGAGGAGGAGGACGACAACGAGTAGAATCTGTTCTGAGACATCGCACCAATAGGCTCCATCGATTTAGCACTGCGGAGCATGTGATTGGTTGGGAGGAGGGCAGTAATTTGAACTGCCTCTCAGTCTAGAGGTGTGTGTGTGTGTGTGTGTGTGTGTGTGTGTGTGTGTGTGTGTGTGAGACGTGACTCTCCTAGTTCTACATGGTGGAATCAGTCTCTCGTCTTTGTTGTAGAGAGAGGTAGTTAGTTGCTGCTGTACTGTGTGTGCAGCAGGTGTGTGTGTGTGTGTTGAGGAATTTGCTACTACTGTCGTGGAGTGTCGGAGGAGAGGAGCGGACAGCGACAGAGTTGTGTTGTTCTGTCTCAGCCGCGTCTTGTATCTCTGGAGAGTTACATCTGCTGTCGATAATATCTGATCCGTGAGGAGTAAGGTAAACGGCTCACCTGTGCTGCTACGGCTGCACGACTAACTCACCCTTCTGAAATGCATCTGAGCTCTTTAAACCTCTCCGGCTATAATTATCCTTCATGATCAGGATCAGTTTCACCACAATTAGCATAGTCATGTGTCACAATGTTTTTCCTCAGCAGGCTGAGGGAAACAAGGGGTTGTCCTTCACCGGTGACAGAAGCATTAGACTTATTTTAGATCAGGACCAAACTGGAGTTGTTTGATCTGGGGGTGGGAGGGAGGGAGGGAGGGAGGGAGGGAGGGAGGGAGGGAGGGAGGGAGGGAGGGAGGGAGGGAGGGAGGGAGGGGGGGGGGTGGGTTTAGATGAAAAGAGTGTTTTTTCCCCCTAGATCTTTCCAGAAAGTGCCTGAAGTCAAAGAGTAACCGTCCACTTCACTTCAAAGAGAACTTCTGAGATCAACTATATTTTCTTTGCACGTTGAGTCACATGAGACTTTTGTCTGGGGACATTGTTTTGAATAGCTTTTGTTCACCATTCAATCTCTGTCCCCATATGTAAATGTGCAGGTGCAGTATTTTTTTTTGTGGTGACTAGTTTTCCAACCAGGAAATAGATCATCCTTTAGATAACATCTTAGTGTTTTATGTGGCGTGGCCTGCCATTGATCTGCTTTATTCAGTACTGGAAGTGGTAAGACGATGATATAAAATAACTAAATGTTCGTAGCAGGTTAGGAGAATTAGGTTAAGGTTAGGAAAAGGGTTAGCTAAAGAAATGCTAACGTTCTCCAAACGACGCCACTTAATTTGACATAAATAGTATCCCGTCTAGCCATAACCCTAGAGAAGCAGGCCTTTCTGTCTTGTGAGATACTGTAGACATCATCAATAACTAACAGAGGAAACTAATGTTCCCAAAACACATTTACTTGAACAACAGCCTGGTAAAAAGTCTGGTAAAAAAGAAAAGAAAAGAATGACGGTTTGTGCTGTTTGTGCCGTCATTCTGTTACCAAACACGACATGCTGTTTGTGCCGTCATTCTGTTACCAAACACGACATGCTGTTTGTGCCGTCATTCTGTTACCAAACACGACATGCTGTTTGTGCCGTCATTCTGTTACCAAACACGACATGCTGTTTGTGCTGTTTGTGCCGTCATTCTGTTACCAAACACGACATGCTGTTTGTGCTGTTTGTGCCGTCATTCTGTTACCAAACACGACATGCTGTTTGTGCTGTTTGTGCCGTCATTCTGTTACCAAACACGACGTGCTGTTTGTGCTGTTTGTGCCGTCATTCTGTCACCAAACATGACATGCTGTTTGTGCCGTCATTCTGTTACCAAACACGACATGCTGTTTGTGCTGTTTGTGCCGTCATTCTGTTACCAAACACGACATGCTGTTTGTGCTGTTTGTGCCGTCATTCTGTTACCAAACACGACATGCTGTTTGTGCTGTTTGTGCCGTCATTCTGTTACCAAACACGACATGCTGTTTGTGCTGTTTGTGCCGTCATTCTGTTACCAAACACGGCATGCTGTTTGTGCCGTCATTCTGTTACCAAACACGACATGCTGTTTGTGCTGTTTGTGCCGTCATTCTGTTACCAAACACGACATGCTGTTTGTGCTGTTTGTGCCGTCATTCTGTTACCAAACACGACATGCTGTTTGTGCTGTTTGCGCCGTCATTCTGTTACCAAACACGACATGCTGTTTGTGCCGTCATTCTGTTACCAAACACGACATGCTGTTTGTGCTGTTTGTGCCGTCATTCTGTTACCAAACACGGCATGCTGTTTGTGCTGTTTGTGCCGTCATTCTGTTACCAAACACGACATGCTGTTTGTGCTGTTTGTGCCGTCATTCTGTTACCAAACACGACGTGCTGTTTGTGCTGTTTGTGCCGTCATTCTGTTACCAAATACGACATGCTGTTTGTGCCGTCATTCTGTTACCAAACACGACATGCTGTTTGTGCTGTTTGTGCCGTCATTCTGTTACCAAACACGGCATGCTGTTTGTGCTGTTTGTGCCGTTATTCTGTTACCAAACACGGCATGCTGTTTGTGCCGTCATTCTGTTACCAAACATGGCATGCTGTTTGTGTTGTTTGTGCCGTCATTCTGTTACCAAACACGACATGCTGTTTGTGCTGTTTGTGCCGTCATTCTGTTACCAAACACGGCATGCTGTTTGTGCCGTCATTCTGTTACCAAACACGACATGCTGTTTGTGCCGTCATTCTGTTACCAAACACGACATGCTGTTTGTGCCGTCATTCTGTTACCAAACACGACATGCTGTTTGTGCCGTCATTCTGTTACCAAACACGGCATGCTGTTTGTGCCGTCATTCTGTTACCAAACACGACATGCTGTTTGTGCTGTTTGTGCCGTCATTCTGTTACCAAACACGACATGCTGTTTGTGCTGTTTGTGCCGTCATTCTGTTACCAAACACGACATGCTGTTTGTGCTGTTTGTGCCGTCATTCTGTTACCAAACACGACATGCTGTTTGTGCTGTTTGTGCCGTCATTCTGTTACCAAACACGGCATGCTGTTTGTGCCGTCATTCTGTTACCAAACACGACATGCTGTTTGTGCTGTTTGTGCCGTCATTCTGTTACCAAACACGACATGCTGTTTGTGCTGTTTGTGCCGTCATTCTGTTACCAAACACGACATGCTGTTTGTGCTGTTTGCGCCGTCATTCTGTTACCAAACACGACATGCTGTTTGTGCCGTCATTCTGTTACCAAACACGACATGCTGTTTGTGCTGTTTGTGCCGTCATTCTGTTACCAAACACGGCATGCTGTTTGTGCTGTTTGTGCCGTCATTCTGTTACCAAACACGACATGCTGTTTGTGCTGTTTGTGCCGTCATTCTGTTACCAAACACGACGTGCTGTTTGTGCTGTTTGTGCCGTCATTCTGTTACCAAATACGACATGCTGTTTGTGCCGTCATTCTGTTACCAAACACGACATGCTGTTTGTGCTGTTTGTGCCGTCATTCTGTTACCAAACACGGCATGCTGTTTGTGCTGTTTGTGCCGTTATTCTGTTACCAAACACGGCATGCTGTTTGTGCCGTCATTCTGTTACCAAACATGGCATGCTGTTTGTGTTGTTTGTGCCGTCATTCTGTTACCAAACACGACATGCTGTTTGTGCTGTTTGTGCCGTCATTCTGTTACCAAACACGGCATGCTGTTTGTGCCGTCATTCTGTTACCAAACACGACATGCTGTTTGTGCCGTCATTCTGTTACCAAACACGACATGCTGTTTGTGCCGTCATTCTGTTACCAAACACGACATGCTGTTTGTGCCGTCATTCTGTTACCAAACACGGCATGCTGTTTGTGCCGTCATTCTGTTACCAAACACGACATGCTGTTTGTGCTGTTTGTGCCGTCATTCTGTTACCAAACACGACATGCTGTTTGTGCTGTTTGTGCCGTCATTCTGTTACCAAACACGGCATGCTGTTTGTGCCGTCATTCTGTTACCAAACACGACATGCTGTTTGTGCTGTTTGTGCCGTCATTCTGTTACCAAACACGACATGCTGTTTGTGCTGTTTGTGCCGTCATTCTGTTACCAAACACGACGTGCTGTTTTTGCTGTTTGTGCCGTCATTCTGTTACCAAACACGACATGCTGTTTGTGCCGTCATTCTGTTACCAAACACGACATGCTGTTTGTGCCGTCATTCTGTTACCAAACACGACATGCTGTTTGTGCTGTTTGTGCCGTCATTCTGTTACCAAACACGACATGCTGTTTGCGCCGTCATTCTGTTACCAAACACGACATGCTGTTTGTGCTGTTTGTGTCGTCATTCTGTTACCAAACACGACATGCTGTTTGTGCCGTCATTCTGTTACCAAACACGACATGCTGTTTGTGCTGTTTGTGCTGTTTGTGCCGTCATTCTGTTACCAAACACGACATGCTGTTTGTGCTGTTTGTGTCGTCATTCTGTTACCAAACACGACATGCTGTTTGTGCCGTCATTCTGTTACCAAACACGACATGCTGTTTGTGCTGTTTGTGCCGTCATTCTGTTACCAAACACGACATGCTGTTTGTGCTGTTTGTGCCGTCATTCTGTTACCAAACACGACATGCTGTTTGTGCCGTCATTCTGTTACCAAACACGACATGCTGTTTGTGCTGTTTGTGCCGTCATTCTGTTACCAAACACGACGTGATGTTTGTGCTGTATGTGCCGTCATTCTGTCACCAAACACGACATGCTGTTTGTGCCGTCATTCTGTTACCAAACACGACATGCTGTTTGTGCTGTTTGTGCCGTCATTCTGTTACCAAACACGACATGCTGTTTGTGCTGTTTGTGCCGTCATTCTGTTACCAAACACGACATGCTGTTTGTGCTGTTTGTGCCGTCATTCTGTTACCAAACACGACATGCTGTTTGTGCTGTTTGTGCCGTCATTCTGTTACCAAACACGGCATGCTGTTTGTGCCGTCATTCTGTTACCAAACACGACATGCTGTTTGTGCTGTTTGTGCCGTCATTCTGTTACCAAACACGACATGCTGTTTGTGCTGTTTGTGCCGTCATTCTGTTACCAAACACGACATGCTGTTTGTGCTGTTTGCGCCGTCATTCTGTTACCAAACACGACATGCTGTTTGTGCCGTCATTCTGTTACCAAACACGACATGCTGTTTGTGCTGTTTGTGCCGTCATTCTGTTACCAAACACGGCATGCTGTTTGTGCTGTTTGTGCCGTCATTCTGTTACCAAACACGACATGCTGTTTGTGCTGTTTGTGCCGTCATTCTGTTACCAAACACGACGTGCTGTTTGTGCTGTTTGTGCCGTCATTCTGTTACCAAATACGACATGCTGTTTGTGCCGTCATTCTGTTACCAAACACGACATGCTGTTTGTGCTGTTTGTGCCGTCATTCTGTTACCAAACACGGCATGCTGTTTGTGCTGTTTGTGCCGTTATTCTGTTACCAAACACGGCATGCTGTTTGTGCCGTCATTCTGTTACCAAACATGGCATGCTGTTTGTGTTGTTTGTGCCGTCATTCTGTTACCAAACACGACATGCTGTTTGTGCTGTTTGTGCCGTCATTCTGTTACCAAACACGGCATGCTGTTTGTGCCGTCATTCTGTTACCAAACACGACATGCTGTTTGTGCCGTCATTCTGTTACCAAACACGACATGCTGTTTGTGCCGTCATTCTGTTACCAAACACGACATGCTGTTTGTGCCGTCATTCTGTTACCAAACACGGCATGCTGTTTGTGCCGTCATTCTGTTACCAAACACGACATGCTGTTTGTGCCGTCATTCTGTTACCAAACACGACATGCTGTTTGTGCCGTCATTTTGTTACCAAACACAACATGCTGTTTGTGCCGTCATTCTGTTACCAAACATGGCATGCTGTTTGTGCCGTCATTCTGTTACCAAACACGGCATGCTGTTTGTGCCGTCATTCTGTTACCAAACACGACATGCTGTTTGTGCCGTCATTCTGTTACCAAACACGACATGCTGTTTGTGCCGTCATTCTGTTACCAAATACGACATGCTGTTTGTGCCGTCATTCTGTTACCAAACACGACATGCTGTTTGTGCCGTCATTCTGTTACCAAACACGGCATGCTGTTTGTGCCGTCATTCTGTTACCAAACACGACATGCTGTTTGTGCCGTCATTCTGTTACCAAACAAGACATGCTGTTTGTGCCGTCATTCTGTTACCAAACACGGCGTGCTGTTTGTGCCGTCCTTCTGTTACCAAACACGACATGCTGTTTGTGGCGTCATTCTGTTACCAAACACGACGTGCTGTTTGTGCCGTCATTCTGTTACCAAACACGACATACTGTTTGTGCCGTCATTCTGTTACCAAACACGACGTGCTGTTTGTGCCGTCATTCTGTTACCAAACACGACGTGCTGTTTGTGCCGTCATTCTGTTACCAAACACGGCATGCTGTTTGTGCTGTTTGTGCCGTCATTCTGTTACCAAACACGGCATGCTGTTTGTGCCGTCATTCTGTTACCAAACACGACATGCTGTTTGTGCTGTTTGTGCCGTCATTCTGTTACCAAACACGGCATGCTGTTTGTGCCGTCATTCTGTTACCAAACACAACGTGCTGTTTGTGCCGTCATTCTGTTACCAAACACGACGTGCTGTTTGTGCCGTCATTCTGTTACCAAACACGACGTGCTGTTTGTGCCGTCATTCTGTTACCAAACACGACGTGCTGTTTGTGCCGTCATTCTGTTACCAAACACGACATGCTGTTTGTGCTGTTTGTGCTGTTTGTGCCGTCATTCTGTTACCAAACACGACATGCTGTTTGTGCTGTTTGTGCCGTCATTCTGTTACCAAACACAACATGCTGTTTGTGCCGTCATTCTGTTACCAAACACGACATGCTGTTTGTGCTGTTTGTGCTGTTTGTGCCGTCATTCTGTTACCAAACACGACGTGCTGTTTGTGCTGTTTGTGCCGTCATTCTGTTACCAAACACGACATGCTGTTTGTGCCGTCATTCTGTTACCAAACACGACATGCTGTTTGTGCTGTTTGTGCCGTCATTCTGTTACCAAACACGACATGCTGTTTGTGCCGTCATTCTGTTACCAAACACGACATGCTGTTTGTGCCGTCATTCTGTTACCAAACACGACATGCTGTTTGTGCTGTTTGTGCCGTCATTCTGTTACCAAACACGACGTGCTGTTTGTGCCGTCATTCTGTTACCAAACACGACGTGCTGTTTGTGCCGTCATTCTGTTACCAAACACGACATGCTGTTTGTGCCGTCATTCTGTTACCAAACACGACATGCTGTTTGTGCTGTTTGTGCCGTCATTCTGTTACCAAACACGACTTGCTGTTTGTGCCGTCATTCTGTTACCAAACACGACATGCTGTTTGTGCTGTTTGTGCCGTCATTCTGTTACCAAACACGACGTGCTGTTTGTGCCGTCATTCTGTTACCAAACACGACGTGCTGTTTGTGCCGTCATTCTGTTACCAAACACGACATGCTGTTTGTGCCGTCATTCTGTTACCAAACACGACATGCTGTTTGTGCCGTCATTCTGTTACCAAACACGACGTGCTGTTTGTGCCGTCATTCTGTTACCAAACACGACATGCTGTTTGTGCTGTTTGTGCCGTCATTCTGTTACCAAACACGACATGCTGTTTGTGCCGTCATTCTGTTACCAAACACGACATGCTGTTTGTGCTGTTTGTGCCGTCATTCTGTTACCAAACACGACGTGCTGTTTGTGCTGTTTGTGCTGTCATTCTGTTACCAAACACGACATGCTGTTTGTGCTGTTTGTGCCGTCATTCTGTTACCAAACATGGCGTGCTGTTTGTGCCGTCATTCTGTTACCAAACACGACATGCTGTTTGTGCTGTTTGTGCCGTCATTCTGTTACCAAACACGACATGCTGTTTGTGCTGTTTGTGCCGTCATTCTGTTACCAAACACGGCTTCTGCGCTGTTCTTCAAGTTACATTTCCAGTAGAAATGGTTTAAAGTAATGCATATGTGTAGAATTGTATGTTTTGTTTAACTTTGTAATCATTGTTTTTTTGTTCGACATACATTTGAAAGTGAAAAAAAATAATCTGAGTCTCAGCATTACTCTTGTTACCGTGGAATTGCCCATAACCATCCACATCCACCCACATTGTCGCAATTACTTTTCCCAAAAGTTTGGAGCCTCTTAGAGTCTCCTGGCTGATGTTGGTTGGCTGATGCCCCCCTGAGAACCTTCAGGAATGCCAACCAGGGTCCGGGGGGGGGGGGCTCATCCTAGATGGAAACTCCTACTCCGAGACGCTTTCTACAGGACCCTGGCTGGCATTCCTGGATATGTGGGGGCTGGGCTCTGGGACTCGGGCCAAGGCAGCTGTGGTGTGATTCAGCTTAGAGCTGTTCATTTACCTCTAGTCCTGAGTAAGCCTGTGTTAAGAACAGGAGGTGTAGGCTAATCACTGCTGAGTGCAGTAGGAGGGTCAGCCAGTAGCTAGCTGCACCGACGGACCGTAACACCAGCCCCATAATGACCCCTCTTTGTGGGCCCAGCTGAGTATTGCTATCAGAATGTCAATGCTAAGGAGGGCGAGAGGAGAGGGGAGAGGGGAGAGGGGAGAATGGAGAATGGAGAGGGGAGAATGGAGAGAGGAGAGGGGAGAATGGAGAGGGGAGAGGGGAGAGGGGGGAATGGAGAGGGGAGAGGGGGGAATGGAGAGGGGGGAGGGGGGGGAGAATGGAGAGGGGAGACGAGAGAGAGGTGAGGGGAGAAAGGAGAGGGAGAGGAGGGAGAAGAGAAGGAGAGGGGAGAAAGGAGAGGGAGAGGGTAGAGGAGATGGGAGGGGAGAGGGGGAGAAAGAAGAGGGAGAGGAGAGGGGGGAGAAAGAATAGGGAGAGGAGAGGGGAGAGGGGGGAGAAAGAAGAGGGAGAGGGTAGAGGAGAGGGGAGAGGGAGAGAGAGAGAGACAGAGAGAAGGGTAAAACAGGCTTCGTCATGTAGCCAATGTTTTTGCATTATGGTTTACCCAGCAGGTGTCATCACTACTATCCTTTAAGCAATATCCTTTTTGCTTTTGAACGACCTGACATTTTGTAAGGGTATCAGTTATTTTTGGATTTGTGAGAAGTGTCATGTGGAATGTGCATCATTAGTTTTTTGTCTCTGATAAGTTGTTGTCTCTCTGTCGTCATACTGTATCTCACTGACTGTTGTTTTACATTCCATCAGCTGAAGGAATCTCACACTCACAGTCTCTGTCTCTCTCTGTCTCACTCTCTCACTCTCTCTGTCTCTTTCTCACTTTCTCTCTCTGTCTCTCTCTCACTTTCTCTCTCTGTCTCTCTCTCACTTTCTCTCTCTGTCTCTCTCTCACTTTCTCTCTCTCTCTGTCTCTCTCTCACTTTCTCTCTCTCTCTCTCTCTCTCTCTCTGTCTCTCTCTCACTTTCTCTCTCTCTCTCTCTCTCTGTCTCTCTCTCTCTCTCTCTCTCTCTCTCTCACTCTCTATCTCTATCTCTCTATCTCTCTCACTCTCTCACACTCTCTCTATCACTCTCACTCTCACTCTCTCACTCTCTATCTCTATCTCTCTATCTCTCTCACACTCTCTCTCTCTCTCTCTCTCTCACACACTCTCTCACTCTCTCACTCTCACACTCTCTCACTCTCTCACTCTCTCTCTCACTCTCTCTCTCACTCTCTCACTCTCTCTCTCTCCCTCTCTCAGTGCATGAGGGTTTCTCCCCAGGAGTATGTGTGTTTTGGATTTTGAGAATGTGAGCGTTCAAAGGTTTCATCCAATACTTTGTATACTTCAGTCCAGAAGTAATTGAGGACTGGGCCAGACGATAGTATGTGCGTGTGATTAGCCCTGCTCTCCCCACAGTTATGCCAGCAACTTGGTGTGATGTCACAGTTACCCAGCTACATGGTGTGATGTCACAGTACCCAGCTACTTGGTGTGATGTCACAGTTCTATTTGATTGTATTATAGGAGTAATGAAAAATCTTGACTGTTTGCTGATTTAATCCCCCAAATCCTTTCTGGCTCTCAGCCTGCTGAGGAGGAACCCGCATGGGTTCAAGTACTATTTGAAATCTTTCAAATACTTTGAGTGTCTCCTTTCGCCTGACTTAAGCGCCATTGTGCCAGCCGCCAGGTGGACAATGTGTTTTATTTTCTTTTGGTACCATTGCAACAGGCAAGTTCAATCAAGATAAAAGTGCATTTGAAAAAATTATTTCAAATATTATTTGAACCCAGGTCTGGGAGAAACATTTCAGTGCAACGACTTTTCTCTTTGATTTCTGTTTTTACATTTCAGTTACATTTCAGTGACATTCCAGTTACATTTCAGTGACATTCCAGTTACATTTCAGTGACATTCCAGTTACATTTCAGTGACATTCCAGTTACATTCCAGTTACATTTCAGTGACATTCCAGTTCCAGTTACATTCCAGTTACATTCCAGTTACATTTCAGTTACATTCCAGTTACAAGTTAAACTGGTTTTGTGTTTGATGTGTGTCTTACACAGAATTGATCACTTTTAGTTGAGTCACATATGCTATTCTCAGCAACGTTCCGTAACTATGCGACCAGATCGTGTGTGCTATTCATCCTCACTTTGTTTGGCCTCTATTCCTTTTGTAATTCGTTATGAGAAGTCATTGAATGTGTCAACGAACTGGGCGTGTGGAGATTTGTTTTAAATGTCAGTAACAGGTACACACCCGGCATCATTTGTTTGCCTGCCACGTTTAGCCAATGCTACATGTACTCTATAAGCATCAATCTACATACTATTTCTATGGCTATTTCTATGGCTATTTCTATGGCTATTTCCATGTTAAAGGACCCATGAGTACCAACATGCAAAGTTGATAGGAGCATGTCAACGTGTGTGTCAAATGAAAAAGCTAAGAGTCTTAATTTTTTGGGGCAAAATTAAGTCATATTTAAAAAAACGTTAAACCCTTTTCCATCCTAAAAATAAATAAAATAGGAATAAGCAAAGGGCTTTGATTTCAAACAGATGGAAACGGGGTCTTAGACAACATCTACCAGAAATCTAATTGTATTGGTCACATACACATATTTAGTAGATGTTATTACGGGGTGTAGCAAAATGCTTGTGTTCCTAGCTCCAACAGTGCAGTAGAATCTAAAAATACACTACAGTACACACATCTAAATGTAAAATAATGGAATTAAGAAATATATAAATGTCAGGACGAGCAATGTCGGAGTGACATTGACTAAAATACAGTAGAATATAATACAGTATATCCATATGAGATGAGTAAAACAATAGAATATAATACAGTATATACATATGAAATGAGTAAAGCAGTATGTGAACATTATTAAAGGGACCAGTGTTCCATTACTAAAGTGACCAGTCTTCCATTATTAAAGTGACCAGTGTTCCATGATTAAAGTGACCAGTGTTCCATTACTAAAGTGACCAGTGTTCCATTATTATAGTGACCAGTGTTCCATTATTAAAGTGACCAGTGTTTCATTATTAAAGTGACCAGTGTTCCATTATTAAAGTGACCAGTGTTCCATGTTTAAAGGGACCAGTGTTCCATTATTAAAGTGACCAGTGTTCCATGTTTAAAGGGACCAGTGTTCCATGATTAATGTGGCCAGTGTTCCATTATTAAAGTGACCAGTGTTCCATGATTAAAGTGACCAGTGTTCCATTATTAAAGTGACCAGTGTTCCATGTTTAAAGGGACCAGTGTTCCATTATTAAAGTGACCAGTGTTCCATGTTTAAAGGGACCAGTGTTCCATTATTAAAGTGACTAGTGTTCCATTATTAAAGTGACCAGTGTTCCATTATTAAAGTGACCAGTGTTCCATGATTAAAGTGACCAGTGTTCCATTATTAAAGTGACCAGTGTTCCATGATTAAAGGGACCAGTGTTCCATTATTAAAGTGACCAGTGAGACCATGTCTATGTACATAGGGCAGCAGCCTCTAAGGTGCAGGGCTGAGTAACCGGGTGTTAGCCGGCTAATGACATTGATTAAGTTCAGGGCAGGCTACTGGGTGGAGGATACCTAGTGATGGCTGTTTAATAGCCTGATGGCCTTGAGATAGAAGCCGTTTTCATTCTCTTGGTCCCATCATTGATGCACCTATACTGACCTCGCCTTCTGCATGATAGTGGGGTGAACAGGCCGTGGCTCAGTTAAGGGCTTTACCTTAGATGCTGGTGAGGAAAGAAAGGGCTTTATCTTCGTTAGGTGCTGGTGAGAAGAGAAAGGGCTTTACTTCAGTTAGATGCTGGTGAGAAGAGAAAGGGCTTTACCTCTAGTTAGATGCTGGTGAGGAGAGAAGGGGCTTTACCTCAGTTAGATGCTGGTGAGGAGAGAAAGGGCTTTACCTCATTTAGATGCTGGTGAGGAAAGAACGGGTTTACCTCAGTTAGATGCTGGTGAGGAGAGAAAGGGCTTTTCATCAGTTAGATGCTGGTGAGGAGAGAAGGGGCTTTACCTCAGTTAGATGCTGGTGAGGAGAGAAGGGGCTTTACCTCCAGTTAAATGCTGGTGAGGAAAGAAAGGGCTTTACCTCAGTTAGATGCTGGTGAGGAGTGAAAGGGCTTTACTTCAGTTAGATGCTGGTAAGGTGAGAAAGGGCTTTTCATCAGTTAGATGCTGGTGAGGAGAGAAAGGGCTTAACCTCAGTTAGATGCTGGTGAGGAGAAAAGGGCTTTACCTCAGTTAGATGCTGATCAAAAGAAAAAGGGCTTTATCGCAGTTTTATGCTGGCGAGGAGAGAAGGGGCTTTTCATCAGTTAGATGCTGGTGAGGAGAGAAAGGGCTTTACCTCAGTTAGATGCTGGTGAGGAGAGAAAGGGCTTTACCTCAGTTAGATGCTGGTGAGGAGAGAAAGGGCTTTACCTCAGTTAGATGCTGGTGAGGAGAGAAGGGCTTTACCTCAGTTAGATGCTGATCAAAAGAAAAAGGGCTTTTCATCAGTTAGATGCTGGCGAGGAGAGAAGGGGCTTTTCATCAGTTAGATGCTGGTGAGGAGAGAAAGGGCTTTACCTCAGTTAGATGCTGGTGAGGAGAGAAAGGGCTTTACCTCAGTTAGATGCTGGTGAGGAGAGAAAGGGCTTTACCTCAGTTAGATGCTGGTGAGGAGAGAAGGGCTTTACCTCAGTTAGATGCTGATCAAGAAAAAAAGGGCTTTATCGCAGTTTTATGCTGGTGAGGAGAGAAGGGGCTTTACCTCAGTTAGATGCTGATCAAGAAAAAAAGGGCTTTATCGCAGTTTTATGCTGGTGAGGAGAGAAGGGGCTTTACCTCAGTTTTATGCTGGTGAGGAGAGAAGGGGCTTTACCTCAGTTTTATGCTGGTGAGGAGAGAAGGGGCTTTACCTCAGTTTTATGCTGGTGAGGAGAGAAGGGGCTTTACCAAAGACAGTACAGTATAAGGTTCAGTTACTCTGTGGCTTTACCTCAGAATGTGTCGGAAATATGAGTGCTGCTAGTGCTAACGAGAACGTTGATTTGGTGCCAAAGAAAAGCGCATCTTTAGTGATATTGCAGTATTTCGGCACATCTTCAGTGGTATGGCAGTATATTAAGTGGTATGGCAGTATATTAAGTGGTATGGCAGTATATTCAGTGGTATGGCAGTATATTCAGTGGTATGGCAGTATATTCAGTGGTATGGCAGTATTTCAGCACATATTCAGTGGTATGGCAGTATATTCAGTGGTATGGCAGTATTTCAGCACATCTTCAGTGGTATGGCAGTATATTCAGTGGTATGGCAGTATTTCAGCACATCTTCAGTGGTATGGCAGTATATTCAGTGGTATGGCAGTATTTCAGCACATCTTCAGTGGTATGGCAGTATATTCAGTGGTATGGCAGTATTTCAGCACATCTTCAGTGGTATGGCAGTATTTCAGCACATCTTCAGTGGTATGGCAGTATATTCAGTGGTATGGCAGTATATTCAGTGGTATGGCAGTATATTCAGTGGTATGGTAATATTTCAGCACATCTTCGGTGGTATGGCAGTATATTCAGTGGTATGGCAGTATATTCAGTGGTATGGCAGTATATTCAGTGGCATGGCAGTATTTCAGCGCATCTTCGGTGGTATGGCAGTATATTCAGTGGTATGGCAGTATATTCAGTGGTATGGCAGTATATTCAGTGGTATGGCAATATTTCAGCACATCTTCGGTGGTATGGCAGTATATTCAGTGGTATGGCAGTATATTCAGTGGTACGGCAGTATATTCAGTGGCATGGCAGTATATTCAGTGGCATGGCAGTATATTCAGTGGCATGGCAGTATATTCAGTGGCATGGCAGTATTTCAGTGCATCTTCGGTGGTATGGCAGTATATTCAGTGGTATGGCAGTATTTCAACACATCTTCAGGGGTATGGCAGTATATTCAGTGGTATGGCAGTATATTCAGTGGCATGGCAGTATTTCAGCACATCTTCAGGGGTATGGCAGTATTTCAGCACATCTTCGGTGGTATGGCAGTATATTCAGTGGTATGGTAGTATTTCAGCACATCTTCAGGGGTATGGCAGTATTTCAGCACATCTTCGGTGGTATGGCAGTATATTCAGTGGTATGGCAGTATATTCAGTGGCATGGCAGTATTTCAGCACATCTTCAGGGGTATGGCAGTATTTCAGCACATCTTCGGTGGTATGGCAGTATATTCAGTGGTATGGCAGTATATTCAGTGGTATGGCAGTATTTCAGCACATCTTCAGGGGTATGGCAGTATTTCAGCACATCTTCAGGGGTATGGCAGTATATTCAGTAGTATGGCAGTATATTCAGTGGTATGGCAGTATTTCAGCACATCTTCAGGGGTATGGCAGTATTTCAGCACATCTTCAGGGGTATGGCAGTATATTCAGTGGTATGGCAGTATATTCAGTGGTATGGCAGTATTTCAGCACATCTTCAGGGGTATGGCAGTATTTCAGCACATCTTCAGGGGTATGGCAGTATATTCAGTGGTATGGCAGTATATTCAGTGGTATGGCAGTATTTCAGCACATCTTCAGGGGTATGGCAGTATTTCAGCACATCTTCGGTGGTATGGCAGTATATTCAGTGGTATGGCAGTATTTCAGCACATCTTCAGGGGTATGGCAGTATTTCAGCTACAGGCAAACAGATATCAACCAAATGCAAGTGTTGTGAAAAAGGTGCCTCAGAGTTGTGGTAACAACAAGAGGCAACACAACACATTTATTCAATCAATCGAAGAATGAACACCCCCTACTTTACGGACGCTTGGGTTCAACCAGCCACCTACGTTAAACAGGCGTTGATTGCCAATGTGTTTTCAAGTGTAACGCCATACAAAAATAAAAACCCCACAGACGTTATCACCTATCACGTAGGCAGTCATTGTAAATAAAAATGTGTTCTTAAACTGACTTGCCACGTTAAATACACGTTCAATAAAATAAATAAATAAAATAAAATTAATTAACATAGCCATAGACATGGTTCCTATTTACACAGTCAGCAAAGACGGCTTCAAGATGATAAACCAGCTGGACAGGAGATGCAAGATTCCATCTCGCACATATTTCTCCCAAGATGCCATTCCAACACTATAACACAATAAGCGTGAGGATGAAACATGGCGCGTTGAATGACTGGACCAGACTTTCAATGTTTTTGGACACGGACTTGCACCTTAAAATCAGTAGGTTACATGTTTGTTTTTTTAAGGCACTTTGACTTATCATTTCAATTCTAATAACGATTCTAATAACGATTGAGCCTACTTACTGAAGCATAATTACACAACCATCAGCTTCCTATGCCAGCTGTAGCCTATGGCTGTAGCCTATGGCTGTAGCCGTAGCCTATGGCTGCCTGAATACATCATTCACTTAGGTTATTTAAGAACTCATAATGGTAAAATAGGAAATAGTAACTCATAATGTGATTAATTAATGAATTAATAGGTATATTCATAATTAATATAGCACGCTATATTTGTATGATTATGTTAAAATGGCATGTTTGTTAATATTAAAATGTATCATTAGGTAGGTGTAATTCTCATATCTATTATCATAACAATGTTGGACAATATTAGTTTAATTTTGTTTAGTATTCAGTTACAAGTGATGTTCTCTACCCTGACAGTATATATTCATTCATATGATCTTATTTTACAAGTGATGTTCTCTACCCTGACGCTTGTTTTAACCAAGTCTGATGGAATTACCACGTTTACAGCCAAGTGTCACAACTCATACTCCCCCCCCCCCCCCCCCCCCCAAAAAAAATACAATTTGATATTTTGTCCAAATTGCGCAGCCCAACCCCATAAGGGCGATCACCCCCACCAATCTGATGGGGGAGGGGGTGACGTGACCTACCATAGGGACATCACCCCCACCAGTCTGATGGGGGGGGGGGGGGGGTGACGTGACCTACCATAGGGGCGCGTGGTTGCTCTGTTGTTATGGATACCACCCAGGTTGTCCTGTCGGCGGGGCGGGTTGGCATGTGAGGAATGTGAAGGGAACACTTGAACAGAAGGTTCGAGAGGCGCATCTCTCCCCCCCTCTCCCCTCCCCCATCCCCCTCAACTCCTGATGTCTGGTTTTAATTAGACTTGTTAAATATGTAAATATGATGAGAGACAGTCACAGGGAGATTGAGCACACATAACTCTTCTTCAGAGAACATTGACTTTTCTTTTCAAGGAACAAAATACTCTAGAATGTCACATAACAGGAACATCTGTAAATGTTTAATTTGTTTCCCCATTAATTGTCTGTATTCCCTGAACTGGTCTAGTTTATATAGCAGCCATCCACCTGAGGAGAGGTGAGGAGGCAGGGTAGTGATGATGAGGGAGAGGTGTGAATAGTGATGACGAGGGAGAGGTGTGAATAGTGATGATGAGGGAGAGGTGTGAACAATGAATAGTGATGATGAGGGAGAGGTGTGAATAGTGATGATGAGGGAGATGTGTGAACAGTGAATAGTGATGATGAGGGAGAGGTGTGAACAGTGAACAGTGATGACGAGGGAGAGGTGTGAACAGTGAATAGTGATGATGAGGGAGAGGTGTGAACAGTGAACAGTGATGACGAGGGAGAGGTGTGAATAGTGATGATGAGGGAGAGGTGTGAACAGTGATGATGAGGGAGAGGTGTGAACAGTGATGACGAGGGAGAGGTGTGAACAGTGAATAGTGATGATGAGGGAGAGGTGTGAACAGTGAACAGTGATGACGAGGGAGAGGTGTGAACAGTGAACAGTGATGACGAGGGAGAGGTGTGAACAGTGAACAGTGATGATGAGGGAGAGGTGTGAACAGTGAACAGTGATGACGAGGGAGAGGTGTGAACAGTGAATAGTGATGATGAGGGAGAGGTGTGAATAGTGATGATGAGGGAGAGGTGTGAACAGTGATGATGAGGGAGAGGTGTGAACAGTGATGACGAGGGAGAGGTGTGAACAGTGAATAGTGATGATGAGGGAGAGGTGTGAACAGTGAACAGTGATGACGAGGGAGAGGTGTGAACAGTGAATAGTGATGATGAGGGAGAGGTGTGAACAGTGAATAGTGATGACGAGGGAGAGGTGTGAATAGTGATGACGAGGGAGAGGTGTGAACAGTGAATAGTGATGACGAGGGAGAGGTGTGAAAAGTGATGACGAGGGAGAGGTGTGAACAGTGAATAGTGATGACGAGGGAGAGGTGTGAAAAGTGATGACGAGGGAGAGGTGTGAACAGTGAATAGTGATGATGGGGGAGAGGTGTGAACAGTGAATAGTGATGATGGGGGAGAGGTGTGAACAGTGATGACGAGGGAGAGGTGTGAACAGTGATGACGAGGGAGAGGTGTGAACAGTGAATAGTGATGATGAGGGAGAGGTGTGAACAGTGAATAGTGATGACGAGGGAAAGGTGTGAACAGTGATGATGAGGGAGAGGTGTGAACAGTGATGACGAGGGAGAGGTGTGAACAGTGATGACGAGGGAGAGGTGTGAACAGTGATGACGAGGGAGAGGTGTGAACAGTGAATAGTGATGACGAGGGAGAGGTGTGAATAGTGATGATAAGGGAGAGGTGTGAATAGTGATGATGAGGGAGAGGTGTGAACAGTGAATAGTGATGACGAGGGAGAGGTGTGAACAGTGATGATGAGGGAGAGGTGTGAACAGTGATGACGAGGGAGAGGTGTGAACAGTGATGACGAGGGAGAGGTGTGAACAGTGAATAGTGATGATGAGGAAGAGGTGTGAATAGTGATGATGAGGGAGAGGTGTGAATAGTGATGACGAGGGAGAGGTGTGAATAGTGATGATGAGGGAGAGGTGTGAATAGTGATGATGAGGGAGAGGTGTGAACAGTGAATAGTGATGATGAGGGAGAGGTGTGAATAGTGATGGCGAGGGAGAAGTGTGAACAGTGATGACGAGGGAGAGGTGTGAACAGTGAATAGTGATGATGAGGGAGAGGTGTGAATAGTGATGATGAGGGAGAGGTGTGAACAGTGAATAGTGATGATGAGGGAGAGGTGTGAATAGTGATGATGAGGGAGAGGTGTGAACAGTGAATAGTGATGATGAGGGAGAGGTGTGAATAGTGATGACGAGGGAGAGTTGTGAATAGTGATGATGAGGGAGAGTTGTGAACAGTGAATAGTGATGATGAGGAAGAGGTGTGAATAGTGATGATGAGGGAGAGGTGTGAATAGTGATGATGAGGGAGAGGTGTGAATAGTGATGACGAGGGAGAGGTGTGAATAGTGATGATGAGGGAGAGGTGTGAATAGTGATGATGAGGGAGAGGTGTGAATAGTGATGACGAGGGAGAGGTGTGAACAGTGAATAGTGATGATGAGGAAGAGGTGTGAATAGTGATGATGAGGGAGAGGTGTGAATAGTGATGACGAGGGAGAGGTGTGAATAGTGATGATGAGGGAGAGGTGTGAACAGTGATGACGAGGGAGAGGTGTGAACAGTGATGACGAGGGAGAGGTGTGAACAGTGATGACGAGGGAGAGGTGTGAACAGTGATGACGGGGGAGAGGTGTGAACAGTGAATAGTGATGACGAGGGAGAGGTGTGAATAGTGATGACGAGGGAGAGGTGTGAACAGTGAATAGTGATGATATGGGAGAGGTGTGAACAGTGATGACGAGGGAGAGGTGTGAACAGTGAATAGTGATGACGAGGGAGTGGTGTGAACAGTGAATAGTGATGACGAGGGAGAGGTGTGAACAGTGATGACGAGCGAGAGGTGTGAACAGTGAATAGTGATGATGGGGGAGAGGTGTGAACAGTGATGACAAGGGAGAGGTGTGAACAGTGAATAGTGATGACGAGGGAGAGGTGTGAACAGTGAATAGTGATGACGAGGGAGAGGTGTGAACAGTGAATAGTGATGACGAGGGAGAGGTGTGAACAGTGAATAGTGATGACGAGGGAGAGGTGTGAACAGTGAATAGTGATGACGAGGGAGAGGTGTGAACAGTGAATAGTGATGATGAGGGAGAGGTGTGAATAGTGATGATGAGGGAGAGGTGTGAATAGTGATGATGAGGGAGAGGTGTGAACAGTGAATAGTGATGACGAGGGAGAGGTGTGAACAGTGATGACGAGGGAGAGGTGTGAACAGTGAATAGTGATGACGAGGGAGAGGTGTGAACAGTGAATAGTGATGATGAGGGAGAGGTGTGAATAGTGATGATGAGGGAGAGGTGTGAATAGTGATGATGAGGGAGAGGTGTGAACAGTGAATAGTGATGACGAGGGAGAGGTGTGAACAGTGATGACGAGGGAGAGGTGTGAACAGTGAATAGTGATGATGAGGGAGAGTTGTGAACAGTGAATAGTGATGATGAGGAAGAGGTGTGAATAGTGATGATGAGGGAGAGGTGTGAATAGTGATGATGAGGGAGAGGTGTGAATAGTGATGATGAGGGAGAGGTGTGAATAGTGATGATGAGGGAGAGGTGTGAACAGTGATGACGGGGGAGAGGTGTGAACAGTGAATAGTGATGATGAGGGAGAGGTGTGAATAGTGATGATGAGGGAGAGGTGTGAATAGTGATGATGAGGGAGAGGTGTGAACAGTGATGATGAGGGAGAGGTGTGAATAGTGATGACGAGGGAGAGGTGTGAACAGTGAATAGTGATGATGAGGGAGAGTTGTGAACAGTGAATAGTGATGATGAGGAAGATGTGTGAATAGTGATGATGAGGGAGAGGTGTGAACAGTGAATAGTGATGATGAGGAAGAGGTGTGAATAGTGATGATGAGGGAGAGGTGTGAATAGTGATGATGAGGGAGAGGTGTGAATAGTGATGATGAGGGAGAGGTGTGAATAGTGATGACGAGGGAGAGGTGTGAATAGTGATGACGAGGGAGAGGTGTGAACAGTGAATAGTGATGATGAGGGAGAGGTGTGAACAGTGATGGCGAGGGAGAGGTGTGAACAGCGAGTAGTGATGATGAGGGAGAGGTGTGAACAGTGATGACGAGGGAGAGGTGTGAACAGTGATGACGAGGGAGAGGTGTGAACAGTGATGACGAGGGAGAGGTGTGAACAGCGAGTAGTGATGGTGAGGGAGAGGTGTGAATAGTGATGATGAGGGAGAGGTGTGAATAGTGATGCCCATTCACTTTCAGTCTAAGGAATTTAGTTCAGTTGGGTTTACTGGCTTTTGTTTGTCTGTTTTCTGAACTAGAAAGTAGTCTATAGATGGATACCAAGCAACACAGTTTTTACACAGTGACTTTAAAAAATATATATATATATTTTTTTAACCTTTATTTAACTAGGCAAGTCAGTTAAGAACAAATTCTTATTTTCAATGATGGCCTAGGAACAGTGGGTTAACTGCCTTGTTCAGGGGCAGAACTACAGATTTGTACCTTGTCAGCTCGGGGGTTTTGAACTTGCAACCTTCCGGTTACTAGTCCACCGCTCTAACCACTATGCTACCCTGCCGCCTCTACACTCTAACCACAAGGCTACCCTGCCGCCTCTACACTCTAACCACTAGGCTACCCTGCCGCCTCTACACTCTAACCACTAGGCTACCTGCCGCCTCTACACTCTAACTACTAGGCTACCCTGCCGCCTCTACACTCTAACCACAAGGCTACCCTGCCGCCTCTACACTCTAACCACTAGGCTACCCTGCCGCCTCTACACTCTAACCACTAGGCTACCTGCCGCCTCTACACTCTAACTACTAGGCTACCCTGCCACCTCTACACTCTAAACACTAGGCTACCCTGCCGCCTCTACACTCTAACCACTAGGCTACGCTGCCGCCTCTACACTCTAACCACTAGGCTACCCTGCCACCTCTACACTCTAACCACTAGGCTACCCTGCCGCCTCTACACTCTAACCACTAGGCTACCCTGCCGCCTCTACACTCTAACCACTAGGCTACGCTGCCGCCTCTACACTCTAACCACTAGGCTACCCTGCCACCTCTACACTCTAACCACTAGGCTACCCTGCCGCCTCTACACTCTAACCACTAGGCTACCCTGCCGCCTCTACACTCTAACCACTAGGCTACCCTGTCGCCTCTACACTCTAACCACTAGGCTACCCTGCCGCCTCTACACTCTAACCACTAGGCTACCCTGCCGCCTCTACACTCTAACGACTAGGCTACCCTGCCGCCTCTACACTCTAACCACTAGGCTACCTTGCCGCCTCTACACTCTAACCACTAGGCTACCCTGCCGCCTCTACACTCTAACCACTAGGCTACCCTGCCGCCTCTACACTCTAATCACCTGTTAGCCTTCCCTATTTTTACTGTTGTCAATGTTTAAAAATAATAATAATTATTTCACCTACCAGGTAGGCTAGTTGAGAACTAGTTCTCATTTACAACTGCGACCTGGCCAAGATAAAGCAAAGCAGTGTGACACAGACAACAACACAGAGTTACACATGGAGTAAACAATAAACAAGCCAATAACACAATAGAAAAAATAAAGTCTATATACAGTGTGTGCAACAGGCATGAGGAGGTAAGGCAATAAATAGGCCATAGGAGTGAATAATTACAATTTAGCAGATTAACACTGGAGTGATAAATGATCAGATGAACATGTGCAGGTAGAGAAACTGGTGTGCAAAAGAGCAGAAAAGTAAATAAAATAAAAACAGTATTGGGATGATGTAGGTAAATTGGGTGGGCTATTTACAGATGGACTATATACAGCTACAGTGACCGGTTAGCTGCTCAGATAGCTGATGTTTAAAGTTGGTGAGGGAGATAAAAGTCTCCAACTTCAGCGATTTTTTGCAATTCGTTCCAGTCACTGGCAGCAGAGAACTGTAAGGAAAGGCGGCCAAATGAGGTGTTGGCTTTGTGGAGGATCAGTGAGATATACCTACTGGAACGTGTGCTACGGGTGGGTGTTGTTATCGTGACCAGTGAACTGAGATAAGGCGGAGCTTTACCTAGCATGGACTTGTAGATGACCTGGAGCCAGTGGGTCTGGCGACGAACATGTAGCGAGGGCCAGCCGACTAGAGCATACAGGTCGCAGTGGTGGGTGGTATAAGGTGCTTTAGTAACAAAACGGATGGCACTGTGATAAACTGCATCCAGTTTGCTGAGTAGAGTATTGGAAGCTATTTTGTAGATGACATCGCCGAAGTCGAGGATCGGTAGGACAGTCAGTTTTACTAGGGTAAGTTTAACTTACTAGGGTCATTTAGGTACTAGGGTAAGTTAGGGTAAGTTAGGGTAAGTTTGGCGGCGTGAGTGAAGGAGGCTTATATATTTAGAAGGTACTCTTAACTAGCTTGCTTACAATGTGGGATGAGTGTGTCGTTGCAGAAATAAATACTCCTGTGCTAAATAATAGTATAATAATATTATATATATTTATATAAATAAATCATAGATATCTATTTTTTTCTTTACAGAAGCAGTTTAATGCTTTTTTTTTGACCACCTGCCCCGCTGAAAGATCTCTGATTATGAGTCATGTCCAGAACGAAATCCTTCCTCACCACATTGTTTGCACTCCCAGTCCTTATCTGTCCAATAAGAAGCAACCGACACATTATTTTATTTCTTCCCAGCGCTCCCAGACCTTATCTGTCCAATAACAAGCAACCAACACATTATTCTATTTCTTCCCAGGGCTCCTAGTCCTTATCTGTCCAATAACCAGGAAATCTCATAAGAGTTTTGTGTTTCCTCAAACAGGTCCCATCTGAGTCAAAGGTGATCAATGGCCTTCATAGCCATATATATATATATAAAAAAAACAGCAGGTGTTATTTCACATATGCTGTTTTACAGAAACCTGGGCTGGTCTAGTGGGTTACTGCCGCTGCCTTTCAGACCAGGAGAGAATTGGTTTGAATCGGAGCTCCTCCAACACTTCTTACTGCCCTGTTCATTACCACTATCCAAAAAACAGGAAAAGGAGCAGTGGCCTTTTGCCAGTCAGGTGACTAAACCTAAACATGGATTAGCTCGTGCTTTCTATTATTATAGTCCTACAGCATGTTGAGAGTCTGGCTTGGCACGTTGCCAACCACTAGATCCCACATTATAGCCTAGCCACCACAGGTTGTTTAAGTAGGAAGGTGTTCAGGTCTCTACAGACATCACAAACCAACCGCTTCACTCTGTTTGCTTGTTTGGAAAACGTACTAGCTGTTGACGCTTAGTTAGTGTGTTGTGGGAAAATGTGTGGAAATGATAAACCTCATAATAACTAGTTGTCTCCTAGTTGTTGTCTCATCGTGACAAGAGTCATGCTCCCTGCTGACTGTTCTGTCCCTGTTTCTCCTCTATAGGGAGTCCTTCCCAGGCCCCTGCTGTGATGAACCCACCCTTCTGACACTACCTTCCATCGCCCCTCCCTCCAGCCACGGACCCCCGAAGGAGACCCGTGGAGGATGTTCTGGAGGAGTTAAACTACGCATCAAGAACAGGTCAGTCCTGGTCCAGTCTCTGTATGTCTCTATGGGCCAGGTTCCTGGCCACGGACAGTATTTTAGATTCTCCTCGACTGTCTAGTTTTTATTTTGGTGATTGTTAGTTCTCAAAGATGATCTTATTAAAAAAATATATATATATAGCTACATTATCTTTTCTACATACTTTTTTTTATCTGGTTTTAGTCGTTTAAGTTTACACAAACGCTTTACCATCCAGAATTAGTTTTTTTTTTGGTTTAGTTAATTTTTTTGTACTTTTACCCCTTTTTTCTCCAGAATTTTGTGATATCCAATTGGTAGTTAGCACTCCTTCTTGGCAATTTCTCACATGGAATAGCCTTAATGTCTCAGAACAAGAATAGACTGCCGAGTTTCAGAAGAAAGTTCTTTGTTTCTGGACATTTTGAGCCTGTAATCGAACCCACAAATGCTGATGCTCCAGATACTCAACTAGTCTAAAGAAGGCCAGTTTTATTGCTTCTTTAATCAAAACAACAGTTTTCAGCTGTGCTAACATCATTGCAAAAGGGTTTTCTAATGATCAATTAGCCTTTTTAAAATTATAAACTTAGATTAGCTAACACAACGTGCCATTGGAACACATGAGTGATGGTTGCTGATAATGGGCCTCTGTACGCCTATGTAGATATTCCATTAAAAATCTGCCGTTTTCAGCTACAATAGTCATTTGCAAGATTAACAATGTCTACACTGTATTCCGGATCAATTTGATGTTATTTTAATGAACATTTCTAAGTGACCCAAACTTTTGACCGGTAGTGTATATATCTACACAGTATCAGTCAAAGGGTTTTCCTTTTTTGTACTATTTTCTACATTGTAGAATAATAGTGAAGACATCAACACTATGAAATAACATATATGGAGTCATGTAGTAACCAAAAAAAGTGTTAAACAAATCAAAATATATTTTATATTTGAGATTCTTCAAAGTAGCCACCCTTTGCCTTGATGACAGCTTAAATTAAATTTAAATTACATTTCAACCTGTTTTTGATTTGTCATTATGGGGTATTGTGTGTAGACTGCTGAGGATGTTAATTTATTTAATCCTTTTTAGAAATATGGTGCTATTTTGGGACACAGAAAAGGAAGATATGATCTTAGGGATGCATCGTTATTATGACCACTTCCTCCTCCGTGTGTCTCGCGCCGCACGGGAACATGAAACGGAGGGGAATTTACTCAGGAACTAAAGACTGACTCTCTCCACTGGCGCGTCTCTCTTCTTGTGCGCTTTCCAAACTCTCGCCAGTTGAGAGCGCTTCGTATTTCCACTTTGAAAATGTTTACGGGTACTTTCACAAGTAAAAAAGGACATTTGTTAAATCCATATTTCGTATTATTCTACTACGATTGTTAGCGTTTGACCATTCCATGCCCTTGCCGTTTTTCTGATTCATGTTTGATACAGGCTACATTGTTACGTTTTCATTTTCCTCTTCTGATGTTTATAGTGCACATCAGCGTTCGCAACACTCACGAGAGAGAAGTTATTATGTCGTGAGGGAGAAGTTATTATGTCATGAGGGAGAAGTTATTATGTCACGAGGGAGAAGTTATTATGTCACGAGAGAGAAGTTATTATGTCATGAGGGAGAAGTTATTATGTCACGAGGGAGAAGTTATTATGTCACGAGAGAGAAGTTATTATGTCATGAGGGAGAAGTTATTATGTCACGAGGGAGAAGTTATTATGTCGTGAGGGAGAAGTTATTATGTCGCGAGGGAGAAGTTATTATGTCGCGAGGGAGAAGTTATTATGTCGCGAGAGAGAAGTTATTATGCCGTGAGGGAGAAGTTATTATGTCGTGAGGGAGAAGTTATTATGCCGTGAGGGAGTTGTTATTATGTCAGGAGGGAGAAGTTATTATGTCAGGAGGGAGAAGTTATTATGTCGTGAGGGAGAAGTTATGTCATGAGGGAGAAGTTATTATGTCACGAGGGAGAAGTTATTATGTCGCGAGGGAGAAGTTATTATGTCGTGAGGGAGAAGTTATTATGTCGTGAGGGAGAAGTTATTATGTCGCGAGGGAGACGTTATTATGTCATGAGGGAGATGTTATTATGTCGTGAGGGAGAAGTTATTATGTCACGAGGGAGAAGTTATTATGTCACGAGAGAGAAGTTATTATGTCACGAGAGAGAAGTTATTATGTCACGAGAGAGAAGTTATTATGTCACGAGGGAGAAGTTATTATGTCGTGAGGGAGACGTTATTATGTCACGAGAGAGAAGTTATTATGTCACGAGGGAGAAGTTATTATGTCACGAGGGAGAAGTTATTATGTCGTGAGGGAGACGTTATTATGTCGTGAGGGAGAAGTTATTATGTCACGAGAGAGAAGTTATTATGTCACGAGAGAGAAGTTATTATGTCACGAGAGAGAAGTTATTATGTCACGAGAGAGAAGTTATTATGTCACGATGGAGAAGTTATTATGTCGTGAGGGAGACGTTATTATGTCACGAGGGAGAAGTTATTATGTCACGAGGGAGAAGTTATTATGTCGTGAGGGAGACGTTATTATGTCACGGGAGAGAAGTTATTATGTCACGGGGGAGAAGTTATTATGTCACGAGGGAGAAGTTATTATGTCGTGAGGGAGACGTTATTATGTCGTGAGGGAGAAGTTATTATGTCACGAGAGAGAAGTTATTATGTCACGAGATAGAAGTTATTTTGTCACGAGAGAGAAGTTATTATGTCACGAGAGAGAAGTTATTATGTCACGAGGGAGAAGTTATTATGTTGTGAGGGAGACGTTATTATGTCGTGAGGGAGAAGTTATTATGTCACGAGAGAGAAGTTATTATGTCACGAGAGAGAAGTTATTATGTCGTGAGGGAGAAGTTATTATGTCACGAGGGAGAAGTTATTATGTCGTGAGGGAGACGTTATTATGTCGTGAGGGAGAAGTTATTATGTCACGAGAGAGAAGTTATTATGTCACGAGGGAGAAGTTATTATGTTACGAGGGAGAAGTTATTATGTCACGAGAGAGAAGTTATTATGTCACGAGAGAGAAGTTATTATGTCACGAGGGAGAAGTTATTATGTCGTGAGGGAGACGTTATTATGTCACGAGGGAGAAGTTATTATGTCACGAGGGAGAACTTATTATGTCGTGAGGGAGACGTTATTATGTCGTGAGGGAGAAGTTATTATGTCACGAGAGAGAAGTTATTATGTCACGAGAGAGAAGTTATTATGTCACGAGAGAGAAGTTATTATGTCACGAGAGAGAAGTTATTATGTCACGAGGGAGTAGTTATTATGTAGTGAGGGAGACGTTATTATGTCGTGAGGGGGAAGTTATTATGTCACGAGAGAGAAGTTATTATGTCACGAGAGAGAAGTTATTATGTCGTGAGGGAGAAGTTATTATGTCACAAGGGAGAAGTTATTATGTCGTGAGGAAGACGTTATTATGCCGTGAGGGAGAAGTTATTATGTCACGAGAGAGAAGTTATTATGTCACGAGGGAGAAGTTATTATGTCACGAGGGAGAAGTTATTATGTCACGAGGGAGAAGTTATTATGTCGCGAGGGAGAAGTTATTATGTCATGAGGGAGAAGTTATTATGTCACGAGGGAGAAGTTATTATGTCACGAGAGAGAATTTATTATGTCATGAGGGAGAAGTAATGATGTCACGAGGGAGAAGTTATTATGTCATGAGGGAGACGTTATTATGTCGTGAGGGAGAAGTTATTATGATCATTTTATTTTTGTATTTGTTTGCCGCTTAGTTCTGGAAGCTTCTCAGGCTCCGTCTTGTCACTGTGAACATAGACTTACCTGGCCGACACCTCAGAATAGGTGTGGACAAAGGTATTTAAGTGCCCGTTTGGCTATGCTCTGGTCAGTTGGGTTTTGGTAATCATTAGGGGAGGCTGTATCAGCCTGGTAGACCACACCTGTGTCTTGTTGGTAAACACAGGTTTTGCCTGCTTATAGTTTTTTGGGGGGGGGAGGTTGAAGACTAACCATTTAAAGTCATAATTGTGTTCACCACCACCAGTGCTGTGTAGTTCAAACCAACCACCTGTTTACACCTCTGCCTGCCTCCTAACACTATGCTTTGTCCTTAGGGCTGCTATAAGGTCCCCTATATTCCAATGCCACTGTGTACGTTTCTTGTCCTCTGGTTGTGTGGCATCCTGGTTGGGAAAACTGTTAGCATTAGTCACTGGCTTGAACTTATAAAGAAATCAGTGTGTGTTTTGATAGTCATTGTGTGTGTAAAGGCTGACACCATATCGTTGCTGTGTTTGACTACTGAGTTGGCGTAACTTAGGACTCCATATCACTGATGTGTTTGACTAATGAGTTAGCGTAGCTTATGACTCCATATCGTTACTGTGTTTGACTACTAGAGTTAGCGTAGCTTAGGACTCCATATCGTTACTGTGTTTGACTGCTAGAGTTAGCGTAGCTTAGGACTCCATATCACTGATGTGTTTGACTACTGGAGCTAGCGTAGCATAGGATTCCTGCTGCTTTCCTCTGTAGAGAAGAGAGATGACATCCATCCTAGCATCGTCATATCTCGTATTTCATCAGAACAAAACACCTCACTGCTGCACCTACCCACTTTCCATTCTCCTCCATCCTCATCACAACAGAACCATTTCCATTCTCCTCCATCCTCATCACAACAGAACCGTTTCCATTCTCCTCCATCCTCATCACAACAGAACCATTTCCATTCTCCTCCATCCTCATCACAACAGAACCGTTTCCATTCTCCTCCATCCTCATCACAACAGAACCGATTCTATTCTCCTCCATCCTCATCACAACAGAACCGTTTCTATTCTCCTCCATCCTCATCACAACAGAACCGTTTCCATACTCCTTTATCCTCATTACAACAGAACCGTTTCCATTCTCCTCCATCCTCATCACAACAGAACCGATTCTATTCTCCTCCATCCTCATCACAACAGAACCGTTTCTATTCTCCTCCATCCTCATCACAACAGAACCGTTTCCATACTCCTTTATCCTCATCACAACAGAACCGTTTCCATTCTCCTCCATCCTCATCACAACAGAACCATTCCCATCCTCATCACAACAGAACTGTTTCCATTCTCATCACAACAGAACCGATTCCATTCTCCTCCATCCTCATCACAACAGAACCATTCCCATCCTCATCACAACAGAACTGTTTCCATTCTCATCACAACAGAACCGTTTCCATACTCCTTTATCCTCATCACAACAGAACCGATTCCATTCTCCTCCATCCTCATCACAACAGATCTGATTCTATTCTCCTCCATCCTCATCACAACAGAACCGTTTCTATTCTCCTCCATCCTCATCACAACAGAACCGTTTCTATTCTCCTCCATCCTCATCACAACATAACCGATTCTATTCTCCTCCATCCTCATCACAACAGAACCGATTCCATTCTCCTCCATCCTCATCACAACAGATCCGATTCTATTCTCCTCCATCCTCATCACAACAGAACCGTTTCTATTCTCCTCCATCCTCATCACAACAGAACCGATTCCATTCTCCTCCATCCTCATCACAACAGAACCGATTCTATTCTCCTCCATCCTCATCACAACAGAACCGTTTCTATTCTCCTCCATCCTCATCACAACAGAACCGTTTCCATACTCCTTTATCCTCATCACAACAGAACCGTTTCCATTCTCCTCCATCCTCATCACAACAGAACCGATTCTATTCTCCTCCATCCTCATCACAACAGAACCGTTTCTATTCTCCTCCATCCTCATCACAACAGAACCGTTTCCATACTCCTTTATCCTCATCACAACAGAACCGTTTCCATTCTCCTCCATCCTCATCACAACAGAACCATTCCCATCCTCATCACAACAGAACTGTTTCCATTCTCATCACAACAGAACCGATTCCATTCTCCTCCATCCTCATCACAACAGAACCATTCCCATCCTCATCACAACAGAACTGTTTCCATTCTCATCACAACAGAACCGTTTCCATACTCCTTTATCCTCATCACAACAGAACCGATTCCATTCTCCTCCATCCTCATCACAACAGATCCGATTCTATTCTCCTCCATCCTCATCACAACAGATCCGATTCTATTCTCCTCCATCCGCATCACAACAGAACCGTTTCTATTCTCCTCCATCCTCATCACAACAGAACCGTTTCTATTCTCCTCCATCCTCATCACAACAGAACCGATTCTATTCTCCTCCATCCTCATCACAACAGAACCGATTCCATTCTCCTCCATCCTCATCACAACAGATCCGATTCTATTCTCCTCCATCCTCATCACAACAGAACCGATTCCATTCTCCACCATCCTCATCACAACAGAACCGTTTTAAGAGTTCCTCTGTGCATAAATAAAAGCAGAGCTCTGTGCAAACAGGCAGAAAGTCTATAAATACGACCTCAGAAACAGATCAGTCGTTGAGTTTCACATCCTAATATGGCTGTCCCGTTAAGTTGATTTCACGTGACGTAGTGGAGTGGAGCGCCGGCCGTTTCAGTTGGTTCCGTTTCAGTGGAATGTTCAAAGTGAACGGAATAATTCAACAATGTTCTAGACGTTCTGTATCTTTTCTGTTGTCTCTCTGTGTGTCCAAAATGGCACTCTGTTCCCTCTGTTCCCTATATAGTGCACTAAATGGTGCACTTTAAAGGAAACAGGAGTCCATTGGGGATACTGCCACTGATAAATAGATGGATGTTATTGGAGGACTTGTGGAGGCATTGCCATGGAGACCGCCCGTAATACCATGGCACCGTAGTTTCACTGTGTACACAACACTACCACCCAGATCTCTCTGTGTATACCTAGGCTAGGGCCTCGCTGTGTTACGGCTCTGCAGTGCACAGTATGTAGAGTGAAAAAAGGACATACTGAGAATTTAGAAGCTTTGGCTTCTGTGTAAACTGGCCCTTTACTGTGGGAGCAGAGCAAACTGGTTGGACCGTAGTTTCTACATCTACTGTATGTCAGATGTCAGTTTGAACTTTAGAACCTAGTTGCTATGGGTGACCTTTGTTATCTTACATGTGATATTCTAGAGTTTACTGAAGATTCTCTCTCAGAATGTAAACAGTTCTAGAATCGGAAATCTTTAATGAAATATTAAATGCAGACAAGCTTTACACTGAATGTACAAAACATTAGGAACACCTTCCTAATATTCAGTTGCACCCCCTTTTGCCCTCAGAACAGCCTCAATTCGTCGGGGCATGGACTACAAGGTGTCGAAAGCGATCCACAGGGACGCTGGCCCATGTTGACTCCAATGTTTCCCACAGTTGTGTCAAGTTGACTGGATGTCCTTTGGGTGGTGGACCATTCTTGATACAGATGGGAAACTGTTGAGAGTGAAAAACCCAGCAGAGTTGCAGTTCCTGACACAAACCGGTGCTCCTGGCACCTACTACCATAACCGGTTTAAAGGCACTTACAGATTCACCCTCTGAATGGCTCACATACACAATCCATGTCTCAAGGCTTAAAAATCCTTCTTTAACCTGTCTCCTCCTCTTCATCTACACTGATTGAAGTGGATTTAACAGGTGACATCAATAAGGGGTCATAGTTTTCACCTGGTCGGTCTGTCATGGAAAGATGATCCGAATGTTATGTCCACTCAGTGTATATTTACCCCTTGTGATCAGTCTGAGGTTAGGCCCATAGATAGAACTATACATATGGTCTATCTCTATGGTTATAGAACTATATATATGGTATATCTCTATGGTTATAGATATAGAACTATATATATGGTATATCTCTATGGTTATAGATATAGAACTATATATATGGTATATCTCTATGGTTATAGATATAGAACTATATATATGGTATATCTCTGTGGTTATAGAACTATACATATGGTCTATCTCTATGGTTATAGAACTATACATATGATCTATCTCTATGGTTATAGAACTATATATATGGTATATCTCTATGGTTATAGATATAGAACTATATATATGGTATATCTCTGTGGTTATAGAACTATATATATGGTATATCTCTATGGTTATAGAACTATATATATGGTATATCTCTATGGTTATAGATATAGAACTATATATATGGTATATCTCTATGGTTATAGATATAGAACTATATATATGGTATATCTCTATGGTTATAGAACTATATATATGGTATATCTCTATGGTTATAGAACTATATATATGGTATATCTCTATGGTTATAGAACTATATATATGGTATATCTCTATGGTTATAGATATAGAACTATATATATGGTATATCTCTATGGTTATAGATATAGAACTATATATATGGTATATCTCTATGGTTATAGATATAGAACTATATATATGGTATATCTCTATGGTTATAGATATAGAACTATATATGGTATATCTCTATGGTTATAGAACTATATATATGGTATATCTCTATGGTTATAGATATAGAACTATGTATATGGTATATCTCTGTGGTTATAGAACTATATATATGGTATATCTCTATGGTTATAGAACTATATATGGTATATCTCTATGGTTATAGAACTATATATATGGTATATCTCTATGGTTATAGAACTATATATATGGTATATCTCTATGGTTATAGATATAGAACTATATATATATATATATATATGGTATATCTCTATGGTTATAGATATAGAACTATATATATGGTATATCTCTATGGTTATAGAACTATATATATGGTATATCTCTATGGTTATAGATATAGAACTATATATATATATATATATGGTATATCTCTGTGGTTATAGATATAGAACTATATATATGGTATATCTCTATGGTTATAGAACTATATATATGGTATATCTCTGTGGTTATAGATATAGAACTATATATATATATATATATGGTATATCTCTATGGTTATAGAACTATATATATGGTATATCTCTGTGGTTATAGAACTATACATATGGTATATCTCTATGGTTATAGAACTATACATATGGTATATCTCTATGGTTATAGAACTATATATATGGAATATCTCTATGGTTATAGAACTATATATATGGTATATCTCTATGGTTATAGATATAGAACTATGTATATGGTATATCTCTATGGTTATATAACTATATATATGGTATATCTCTATGGTTATAGATATAGAACTATATATATGGTATATCTCTATGGTTATAGAACTATATATATGGTATATCTCTATGGTTATATAACTATATATATGGTATATCTCTATGGTTATAGATATATAACTATATATATGGTATATCTCTGGTTATAGAACTATATATGGTATATCTCTATGGTTATAGATATAGAACTATATATATGGTATATCTCTGTGGTTATAGAACTATATATATGGTATATCTCTATGGTTATAGATATAGAACTATATATATGGTATATCTCTATGGTTATAGATATAGAACTATATATATGGTATATCTCTATGGTTATATAACTATATATATGGTATATCTCTATGGTTATAGATATAGAACTATATATATGGTATATCTCTATGGTTATAGAACTATATATATGGTATATCTCTATGGTTATAGAACTATATATATGGTATATCTCTATGGTTATAGAACTATATATATGGTATATCTCTATGGTTATAGATATAGAACTATATATGGTATATCTCTATGGTTATAGAACTATATATATTTGGTATATCTCTATGGTTATAGAACTATACATATGATATATCTCTATGGTTATAGAACTATATATATGGTATATCTCTATGGTTATAGAACTATATATATGGTATATCTCTATGGTTATAGATATAGAACTATATATATGGTATATCTCTGGTTATAGATATAGAACTATATATGGTATATCTCTGGTTATAGATATAGAACTATATATGGTATATCTCTATGGTTATAGATATAGAACTATGTATATATATATGGTATATCTCTATGGTTATAGAACTATATATATGGTATATCTCTATGGTTATAGATATAGAACTATATATATATATATGGTATATCTCTATGGTTATAGAACTATATATATGGTATATCTCTATGGTTATAGATATATAACTATATATATGGTATATCTCTATGGTTATAGATATAGAACTATATATATGGTATATCTCTGTGGTTATAGAACTATATATATGGTATATCTCTATGGTTATAGATATAGAACTATATATATGGTATATCTCTGTGGTTATAGAACTATATATATGGTATATCTCTATGGTTATAGATATAGAACTATATATATGGTATATCTCTATGGTTATAGATATAGAACTATATATATGGTATATCTCTATGGTTATAGAACTATATATATGGTATATCTCTCTGGTTATAGAACTATATATATGGTATATCTCTGTGGTTATAGATATAGAACTATATATATGGTATATCTCTATGGTTATAGAACTATATATATGGTATATCTCTGTGGTTATAGATATAGAACTATATATATGGTATATCTCTATGGTTATAGAACTATATATATGGTATATCTCTGTGGTTATAGATATAGAACTATATATATGGTATATCTCTATGGTTATAGAACTATATATATGGTATATCTCTGTGGTTATAGATATAGAACTATATATATGGTATATCTCTATGGTTATAGAACTATATATGGTATATCTCTGTGGTTATAGATATAGAACTATATATATGGTATATCTCTGTGGTTATAGAACTATATATATGGTATATCTCTATGGTTATAGATATAGAACTATATATATGGTATATCTCTATGGTTATAGATATAGAACTATATATATGGTATATCTCTATGGTTATAGATATAGAACTATATATATGGTATATCTCTATGGTTATAGAACTATATATATGGTATATCTCTATGGTTATAGAACTATATATATGGTATATCTCTGTGGTTATAGATATAGAACTATATATATGGTATATCTCTATGGTTATAGAACTATATATATGGTATATCTCTATGGTTATAGAACTATATATATGGTATATCTCTATGGTTATAGAACTATATATATGGTATATCTCTATGGTTATAGAACTATATATTTGGTATATCTCTATGGTTATAGAACTATATATATGGTATATCTCTATGGTTATAGATATAGAACTATATATATATATATATGGTATATCTCTATGGTTATAGATATAGAACTATATATATGGTATATCTCTATGGTTATAGAACTATATATATGGTATATCTCTATGGTTATAGAACTATATATATTTGGTATATCTCTATGGTTATAGAACTATACATATGATATATCTCTATGGTTATAGAACTATATATATGGTATATCTCTATGGTTATAGAACTATATATATGGTATATCGCTATGGGTATAGATATAGAACTATATATATGGTATATCTCTATGGTTGGGCCTAGATCGTCCTCTGTTTAAAGCTTTACAGTTGTAAGTAGAATGCCTCACCTCTCTTCACAGAGCCTTTCATTGTTAGATAAACACCATGGATCAGCATGACTGTTCCTGGTTGGACGGCTTCCCAGCTCATTGTTACAGGCAAAAACCAGTAACACAATACTGAATGATGTGATTTGACCACTCCTCAACCAAGCCTAGATGTAATGTGTAGGCCTACATCTGTGCCTGAAGAGTGAAGACAACCAAGCCCGAAACAAGATGGTCAGTATAGCTATGTTGTCTAGTGGACGGACAGGGAGATAGGTTAGTGGTCGGAGTGGTGTTATCTTGTGGGAGCATTTTGCCTTTTTTTTACTTTGTCTGAGACTCAAAGTTGTCTTCAGGGTGTCTACTATAGTTAGTCAGGATTTCAGAAGGTTATTATGAATTCCAACCATGCATCGTAAAGAGTGCCAGACAGACAGTTGGTGCATTCTGGTCCCAAGATGTCGCTGCTGCCTCCCCGTAGGGCCAGTGAGGCTCATCTCATGGTCATGACGTTAGTTTGGTATCCCATCAGCCCCTTTGTGCCAGCCTGTTATCAGATAGTTCTAAGCAGAGGGCCATGCTCTGATAGAGACCGGGCGGGGGGGGGGGGCAAGTGGGGCCAGAATGGTGGTTAGGCAGGGGGAAGGAACAGGGGCTTAGGCAGGAAGTGGGCCATTGGGCCCTCAGGGGACAAATACACACACGTCCTTCGTCCCTCCCTGACGTCCCTCCCTGCTCTGCTGTCTGTTCTCTCTCTGAGCCATGGGCACACATAGTTCCCTTATCTATCTCTCGCTCTTTCTTTCTCTCTCTCTCTCTCTCTCTCTCTCTCTCTCTCTCTCTCTCTGCCTCTGTCTGTTTTCTCTGTTCTCTCTCTCTGTTCTCTCTCTATGTCCCCTCTCTGTTCCCTCTCTTTCTCTCTCTCTCTCTCTCTCTCTTTCTCTCTCTCTCTTTCTCTCTCTCTTTCTCTCTCTCTCTCTCTCTCACTACTGCTCCTTCTCCTCCTGGTCTGGTCAGACAGTTCAGTGTTGACCTGCTCCTCTCTCCTCATCTTCCTCCTGGTCTGGTACAGTGTTGACCTGCTCCTCTCTCCTCATCTTCCTCCTGCTATGGTACAGTGTTGAGATACTCCTCTCTCCTCATCTTCATCCTGGTCTGGTACAGTGTTGACCTGGTCCTCTCTCCTCCTCTTCCTCCTGGTCTGGTACAGTGTTGACCTGCTCCTCTCTCCTCATCTTCCTCCTGGTCTGGTACAGTGTTGACCTGCTCCTCTCTCCTCATCTTCCTCCTGGTCTGGTCAGGCAGTACAGTGTTGACCTGCTCCTCTCTCCTCATCCTCCTCCTGGTCTGGTACAGTGTTGACCTGCTCCTCTCTCCTCATCCTCCTCCTGGTCTGGTACAGTGTTGACCTGCTCCTCTCTCCTCATCCTCCTCCTGGTCTGGTACAGTGTTGAGATGCTCCTCTCTCCTCATCCTCCTCCTGGTCTGGTAGTGTTGACCTGCTCCTCTCTCCTCATCCTCCTCCTGGTCTGGTACAGTGTTGACCTGCTCCTCTCTCCTCATCTTCCTCCTGGTCTGGTACAGTGTTGACCTGCTCCTCTCTCCTCATCTTCCTCCTGGTCTGGTACAGTGTTGACCTGCTCCTCTCTCCTCATCCTCCTCCTGGTCTGGTACAGTGTTGACCTGCTCCTCTCTCCTCCTTCTCCTGGTCTGGTACAGTGTTGACCTGCTCCTCTCTCCTCCTTCTCCTCCTGGTCTGTTACAGTGTTGACCTGCTCCTCTCTCCTCCTTCTCCTCCTGGTCTGGTACAGTGTTGACCTGATCCTCTCTCCTCATCTTCCTCCTGGTCTGGTACAGTGTTGACCTGCTCCTCTCTCCTCATCTTCCTCCTGGTCTGGTACAGTGTTGACCTGCTCCTCTCTCCTCATCTTCCTCCTGGTCTGGTACAGTGTTGACCTGCTCCTCTCTCCTCCTTCTCCTCCTGGTCTGGTACAGTGTTGACCTGCTCCTCTCTCCTCCTTCTCCTCCTGGTCTGGTACAGTGTTGACCTGGTCCTCTCTCCTCATCTTCCTCCTGGTCTGGTACAGTGTTGACCTGCTCCTCTCTCCTCATCTTCCTCCTGGTCTGGTACAGTGTTGACCTGCTCCTCTCTCCTCATCTTCCTCCTGGTCTGGTACAGTGTTGACCTGCTCCTCTCTCCTCCTTCTCCTCCTGGTCTGGTACAGTGTTGACCTGCTCCTCTCTCCTCCTTCACCTCCTGGTCTGGTACAGTGTTGACCTGGTCCTCTCTCCTCATCTTCCTCCTGGTCTGGTACAGTGTTGACCTGCTCCTCTCTCCTCATCTTCCTCCTGGTCTGGTACAGTGTTGAGATGCTACTCTTTCTCCCTCTCTCTTTCCTCCTCCATCCTCTCCTCCATCCTCTCCTCTACCATCCATCTAATCCCTCTCCAATTTCAGTTTCCTCTCAGATCAAAAGATCATCCAGGAAGACTGTTCGTTCCCACAGTGCAGATAAGGTTTCTGTTCCGAGACACACCCTGTGTGTCTGTCTCTCTGTGACTCTCCATGGCCTGCCCACAGATCCCAGAGAACAGCCTTTCAATGGGTGGGGATGATGATGTTGAGAAAGAAACCAGCCCTAAGATGTTTCTCTGAATGTGTGTCTCAAATGGGATTCTATGACCTATATAGTAGTCCACTACTACCAGAGCCCTCTGAGCCCAGGTCAAAGGTAGTGGACTTTTTAGGTAATAGGGTTTCATTTGGGCCTCAGGCCCCCTCTGTCCTCTGCCTCTCTGACAGCCCCTCTTCTCTCTCTTTTTTCTCCACACTCCGGACGTGAAATTCCCAAAGGTTGGGTTTCATGGGAGTGTCGGCGGGAGAACCTGAGGGATTATGGGACAGCACGGACATCCGTCCCTTTGTAGAAGGTCGAATTGGGTGACATGGCTGTTCACTAGCTTTGTTACACACTTCAGTTCCTATTCTCAGGCCAGGCCCTGTGGCTACTAGAGGTGTGTGTGTGTGTGTGTGTGTGTGTGTGTGTGTGTGTGTGTGTGTGTGTGTGTGTGTGTGTGTGTGTGTGTGTGTGTGTGTGTGTGTGTGTGTGTGTGTGTGTGTGTGTGTGTGTGTGTGTGTGTGCGTGTGTGCGTGTGTGCGTGTGTGCGTGTGTGTGTGTGTGTGTGTATTCATCCATAGTGTTGGTTGTCATCTAGTCGGCTACTTCACAAATAGAGATCCAATCCTTCCCTAGGGCTGTTACAGTGACCGTATTACCGCCACACCGGCGGTCACGAGTCATGACGGCAGTCAAATTCCACATGACCGTTTAGTCACGGTAGTTCGTCTTCCCCAAGCTCTGATGCTGCTGCTGGTCATTAGTTGTCTACCAAACTTGCTAACGGCCTGGTACTCAGCGCTCTATTGTCCCTCTAATCACTCTGACATCAATGCAAATGTAATGAAAATCTAATAAAACACTTCATGAGCTCATGTTGCGCAACATTTCTATAGGCTATGCAACGGCGAGAGAAAACAGTTTTGATGGCCTCTATTAAAAAGTGGAGGATCCCATCAACTTTCTATAGGCTAGGCCTACTATATTTATGTCTCAACTTTCCTAATATTAAACACATTGCTTGTCTTTACAACAGGAGTAGAGCCTAGCTGGATAGAATGAAAATGAACCACAGGAAAAGTGTTCTCCATTCGCTATTTAAGTGCATAGATGACATGTCTTTTATTTATTTTTTCGATACAAGTGCATGATAGTGGTCCATTCTAAATCAAAACAAATTTCACAAATATATTAGTTAGTATATGTAAAGACAAGATTAAATCAAGAATAGTCTGATTAGTGAAAATATTAGCCTATCACTCATGCAGTAAGAATATTAGCCAATCACTCGTGCAGTAAGAATATTAGCCAATCACTTGTGCAGTAAGAATATTAGCCTATCACTGGTGCAGTAAGAATATTAGCCTATCACTCGTGCAGTAAGAATATTAGCCTATCACTCGTGCAGTAAGAATATTAGCCTATCACTGGTGCAGTAAGAATATTAGCCTATCACTCGTGCAGTAAGAATATTAGCCAATCACTCGTGCATTAAGAATATTAGCCTATCACTCGTGCAGTAAGAATATTAGCCTATCACTCGTGCAGTAAGAATATTAGCCTATCACCCGTGCAGTAAGAATATTAGCCTATCACTGGTGCAGTAAGAATATTAGCCTATCACTCGTGCAGTAAGAATATTAGCCAATCACTCGTGCAGTAAGAATATTAGCCTATCACTCGTGCAGTAAGAATATTAGCCTATCACTCGTGCAGTAAGAATATTAGCCTATCACCCGTGCAGTAAGAATATTAGCCTATCACTCGTGCAGTAAGAATATTAGCCTATCACTCGTGCAGTAAGAATATTAGCCTATCACTCGTGCAGTAAGAATATTAGCCTATCACTCGTGCAGTAAGAATATTAGCCTATCACTCGTGCAGAAAAGAATATTAGCCTATCACTCGTGCAGTAAGAATATTAGCCTATCACTCGTGCAGTAAGAATATTAGCCTATCACTCGTGCAGTAAGAATATTAGCCTATCACTCGTGCAGTAAGAATATTAGCCTATCACTCGTGCAGTAAGAATATTAGCCTATCACTCGTGCAGAAAAGAATATTAGCCTATCACTCGTGCAGTAAGAATATTAGCCTATCACTCGTGCAGTAAGAATATTAGCCTATCACTCGTGCAGTAAGAATATTAGCCTATCACTCGTGCAGTAAGAATATTAGCCTATCACTCGTGCAGTAAGAATATTAGCCTATCACTCGTGCAGTAAGAATATTAGCCTATCACTGGTGCAGTAAGAATATTAGCCTATCACTCGTGCAGTAAGAATATTAGCCTATCACTCGTGCAGTAAGAATATTAGCCTATCACTCGTGCAGAAAATAATATTAGCCTATCACTCGTGCAGTAAGAATATTAGCCTATCACTGGTGCAGTAAGAATATTAGCCTATCACCCGTGCAGTAAGAATATTAGCCTATCACGGGTGCAGTAAGAATATTAGCCTATCACTCAAGGCAAGACAACACTTTTTTTGGCGACTTTTTCAAATCATAGTCGCACACCTCATGTAGTCTAGCCCATAGTCCTATATGTTTTAATAAGGTTAGTATCACACCTCATGTAGTCTAGCCCATAGTCCTATATGTTTTAATAAGGTTAGTATCACACCTCATGTAGCCTAGCCCATAGAACTATAAGGTTAGTATCACACCTCATGTAGCCTAGCCCATAGTCCTATAAGGTTAGTATCACACCTCATGTAGTCTAGCCCATAGTCCTATAAGGTTAGTATCACACCTCATGTAGTCTAGCCCATAGTCCTATAAGGTTAGTATCACACCTCATGTAGTCTAGCCCATAGTCCTATAAGGTTAGTATCACACCTCATGTAGTCTAGCCCATAGTCCTATAAGGTTAGTATCACACCTCATGTAGCCTAGCCCATAGTCCTATAAGGTTAGTATCACACCTCATGTAGCCTAGCCCATAGTCCTATAAGGTTAGTATCACACCTCATGTAGTCTAGTCCATAGTCCTATAAGGTTAGTATCACACCTCATGTAGTCTAGCCCATAGTCCTATAAGGTTAGTATCACACCTCATGTAGTCTAGTCCATAGTCCTATAAGGTTAGTATCACACCTCATGTAGTCTAGCCCATAGTCCTATAAGGTTAGTATCACACCTCATGTAGTCTAGTCCATAGTCCTATAAGGTTAGTATCACACCTCATGTAGTCTAGCCCATAGTCCTATAAGGTTAGTATCACACCTCATGTAGTCTAGTCCATAGTCCTATAAGGTTAGTATCACACCTCATGTAGTCTAGTCCATAGTCCTATAAGGTTAGTATCACACCTCATGTAGCCTAGCCCATAGTCCTATAAGGTTAGTATCACACCTCATGTAGCCTAGTCCATAGTCCTATAAGGTTAGTATCACACCTCATGTAGTCTAGCCCATAGTCCTATAAGGTTAGTATCACACCTCATGTAGCCTAGTCCATAGTCCTATAAGGTTAGTATCACACCTCATGTAGCCTAGCCCATAGTCCTATAAGGTTAGTATCACACCTCATGTAGTCTAGCCCATAGTCCTATAAGGTTAGTATCACACCTCATGTAGTCTAGTCCATAGTCCTATAAGGTTAGTATCACACCTCATGTAGCCTAGCCCATAGTCCTATAAGGTTAGTATCACACCTCATGTAGCCTAGCCCATAGTCCTATAAGGTTAGTATCACACCTCATGTAGTCTAGCCCATAGTCCTATAAGGTTAGTATCACACCTCATGTAGCCTAGCCCATAGTCCTATAAGGTTAGTATCACACCTCATGTAGTCTAGCCCATAGTCCTATAAGGTTAGTATCACACCTCATGTAGTCTAGTCCATAGTCCTATAAGGTTAGTATCACACCTCATGTAGTCTAGTCCATAGTCCTATAAGGTTAGTATCACACCTCATGTAGTCTAGTCCATAGTCCTATAAGGTTAGTATCACACCTCATGTAGTCTAGTCCATAGTCCTATAAGGTTAGTATCACACCTCATGTAGTCTAGTCCATAGTCCTATAAGGTTAGTATCACACCTCATGTAGTCTAGCCCATAGTCCTATAAGGTTAGTATCACACCTCATGTAGTCTAGTCCATAGTCCTATAAGGTTAGTATCACACCTCATGTAGTCTAGTCCATAGTCCTATAAGGTTAGTATCACACCTCATGTAGCCTAGCCCATAGTCCTATAAGGTTAGTATCACACCTCATGTAGCCTAGCCCATAGTCCTATAAGGTTAGTATCACACCTCATGTAGTCTAGTCCATAGTCCTATAAGGTTAGTATCACACCTCATGTAGCCTAGTCCATAGTCCTATAAGGTTAGTATCACACCTCATGTAGTCTAGTCCATAGTCCTATATGGTTAGTATCACACCTCATGTAGTCTAGTCCATAGTCCTATAAGGTTAGTATCACACCTCATGTAGTCTAGTCCATAGTCCTATAAGGTTAGTATCACACCTCATGTAGTCTAGCCCATAGTCCTATAAGGTTAGTATCACACCTCATGTAGTCTAGTCCATAGTCCTATAAGGTTAGTATCACACCTCATGTAGCCTAGCCCATAGTCCTATAAGGTTAGTATCACACCTCATGTAGTCTAGTCCATAGTCCTATAAGGTTAGTATCACACCTCATGTAGTCTAGCCCATAGTCCTATAAGGTTAGTATCACACCTCATGTAGCCTAGCCCATAGTCCTATAAGGTTAGTATCACACCTCATGTAGTCTAGTCCATAGTCCTATAAGGTTAGTATCACACCTCATGTAGTCTAGCCCATAGTCCTATAAGGTTAGTATCACACCTCATGTAGTCTAGTCCATAGTCCTATAAGGTTAGTATCACACCTCATGTAGTCTAGCCCATAGTCCTATAAGGTTAGTATCACACCTCATGTAGTCTAGTCCATAGTCCTATAAGGTTAGTATCACACCTCATGTAGCCTAGCCCATAGTCCTATAAGGTTAGTATCACACCTCATGTAGCCTAGTCCATAGTCCTATAAGGTTAGTATCACACCTCATGTAGTCTAGCCCATAGTCCTATAAGGTTAGTATCACACCTCATGTAGCCTAGTCCATAGTCCTATAAGGTTAGTATCACACCTCATGTAGCCTAGCCCATAGTCCTATAAGGTTAGTATCACACCTCATGTAGTCTAGCCCATAGTCCTATAAGGTTAGTATCACACCTCATGTAGTCTAGTCCATAGTCCTATAAGGTTAGTATCACACCTCATGTAGCCTAGCCCATAGTCCTATAAGGTTAGTATCACACCTCATGTAGCCTAGCCCATAGTCCTATAAGGTTAGTATCACACCTCATGTAGTCTAGCCCATAGTCCTATAAGGTTAGTATCACACCTCATGTAGCCTAGCCCATAGTCCTATAAGGTTAGTATCACACCTCATGTAGTCTAGCCCATAGTCCTATAAGGTTAGTATCACACCTCATGTAGTCTAGTCCATAGTCCTATAAGGTTAGTATCACACCTCATGTAGTCTAGTCCATAGTCCTATAAGGTTAGTATCACACCTCATGTAGTCTAGTCCATAGTCCTATAAGGTTAGTATCACACCTCATGTAGTCTAGTCCATAGTCCTATAAGGTTAGTATCACACCTCATGTAGTCTAGTCCATAGTCCTATAAGGTTAGTATCACACCTCATGTAGTCTAGTCCATAGTCCTATAAGGTTAGTATCACACCTCATGTAGTCTAGTCCATAGTCCTATAAGGTTAGTATCACACCTCATGTAGTCTAGCCCATAGTCCTATAAGGTTAGTATCACACCTCATGTAGTCTAGTCCATAGTCCTATAAGGTTAGTATCACACCTCATGTAGTCTAGTCCATAGTCCTATAAGGTTAGTATCACACCTCATGTAGCCTAGCCCATAGTCCTATAAGGTTAGTATCACACCTCATGTAGCCTAGCCCATAGTCCTATAAGGTTAGTATCACACCTCATGTAGTCTAGTCCATAGTCCTATAAGGTTAGTATCACACCTCATGTAGCCTAGTCCATAGTCCTATAAGGTTAGTATCACACCTCATGTAGTCTAGTCCATAGTCCTATATGGTTAGTATCACACCTCATGTAGTCTAGTCCATAGTCCTATAAGGTTAGTATCACACCTCATGTAGTCTAGTCCATAGTCCTATAAGGTTAGTATCACACCTCATGTAGTCTAGCCCATAGTCCTATAAGGTTAGTATCACACCTCATGTAGTCTAGTCCATAGTCCTATAAGGTTAGTATCACACCTCATGTAGTCTAGCCCATAGTCCTATAAGGTTAGTATCACACCTCATGTAGCCTAGCCCATAGTCCTATAAGGTTAGTATCACACCTCATGTGTGGGGTTTAGAGCCTAACTGGCACACAGACGTGGAACATTCATGCTTCTAGCCTGCTGCCGTGTGTGCATTGCTACACTTACGATGTGAAGAAATAGCCTAATAGTTGATCAACATTTAATACTAACATTTTTTGATGCTAGTGGTTGTATTAATTTGGGATCTATCGCATGCCGCTGTCCAGACAATGTTTCAATATGTATTTCTAGCACAGAATAGAATAGGTCAACTGTTGTACTACGGGGGTTTTAGTAGATTGACATAGGCTAGCGCTTTTTGCTGTTCGTTAGGCCTGCGGATCTTGTTGGCTGACGAAAAGTAAATGTGGACAGTTCTTTCAACATGTGCCTCATGCATCACGCAGCCTGAATGAAAACACACAGCCCAAGATTTGTATCACAACTAAAGTTACATTAAATAACTGTAAATTGAGCAGTTTTCTTTGTTAACAACTCAACACAGAATAGCCCAACTGTGCGCACTCCCTCAAATAATTTGGAGAGAAAACATCCTTTCTATATTAATCTGCTATGTTCAATTGTATTCTTCATACTATAAAATAATGCCACGAAATTATAAGCGCATCTCGTCTGCTAAATGAACTAGTCGTAGCCCACAGCCATATGGCATAGCCAGATCAGGACCTAACATAAGGACAACTCAGAGTATGATATTCTATTTATTTTTAACTGCTATTTGACTTGACATGAAACTAGACTAGAGGTTTAATCCCAGTGCTGAGCTAGTGTTCAAGTCCCCTATTGATTGAGGTGAATGAAGATACAACAAGGTGATCATGGGTTGGAGTCAGTTTGGCTTGTTCTTTTTTGTTTTTTACTGTTCTCCAAATAGAGTTTTAAACTGTGTAGAAATGCAGTAAATGATAAAACAAATCCATGGCTCTTGTCTAAAGTAGTACACTATACAGGGAAGAGGGTGTTATGGGCCCTGGTCTAAAGTAGTGCTCTGTAAAGGGAATGGGGTGCCATTTTGGGCATAGACAGAATTGAAAAAGAGAAGAGGAGAGATGGGGCCATAGAGAGTGTCTTTGTTCTGTTTTGTGAATGTGTGACCACATGTTATCATGTGTTCTGTTTCCCCTCCCAGCGTTCAAATTCATTTCTGGGCCTCTCTCGCTCTCTCTCTCTCTCTCTCTCTCTCTCTCTCTCTCTGTGTCCAACCCCTCTCTCTCTCTCTCTCTCTCTCTCTCTCTCTCTCTCGCGCGCTCTCTATCCAACACCCTCTCTCTCTCTCTCTCTCTCCAACACCCTCTCTCTCTCTCTCTCTCTCTCTCTCTCTGTCCAACCCCCTCTCTCTCTCTCTCTCTCTCTCTCTCTCTCTCTATCTCTCTATCTCTCTCTCTCTCTCTCTGTTAGTTCCCAGTGCCCCTGTACTGAGCATCTCAGGGCAGGATGTTTATTTCATGCTTTATCATACGTTAGCGAGGTAATAATGTTTAATTGCGTGCTTGTTTAACAACCTCCTTCGCTAGCCTATCACGCCGGCCTCTGCCCACCAACTGCCATTTTGGAGTTTGGCATTGAGCGGTAGCGTTAGAGGACGTGGTAGCGTAAGTGGTAGCGTTAGAGGACGAAGCAGGGTATCAGGCCGTACCATGGAGCTGCTTGGGGTCTTTTACAGGAGGAAGCTCTGGAGGAAACAGAAAGGGGATGTAGGTCTGGGGACAGAGACAGGGGGTCTGGGGCGGTCAGACAGGGCGCTGTGCAAGTCCCCTTCTGAGACCAGCGTCAACCACCTGGCCACCGGACTCATTTCCAAGGTGCTACGCTTCACCAGGTAACACACGGGGGGGGGGGGGTTTGAGGTAACAGAAACTGAGAGTTGGGCTTAGTACTAAAGTTAACTTGACTCCACGACTTGACTCAAGTCTTGACCCGTTTGAATAAGAGTGACTAAGCCCAGGGTAACATCCTGGAGGTAGGCTGGGCCAGCTCCAGGCATCATTTTTTATTTTTTTTATTTTACCTTTATGTAGGCAAGTCAGTTTAGAACAAATTCTTATTTTCAATCACGGCCTAGGAACAGTGGGTTAACTGCCTGTTCAGGGGCAGAATGACAGATTTGTACCTTGTCAGCTCGGGGATTTGAACTTGCAACCTTCCGGTTACTAGTCCAACGCTCTAACCACTAGGCTACCCTGCCGCCTCTACACTCTGACCACTAGGCTACCCTGCCGCCTCTACACTCTAACCACTAGGCTACCCTGCCACCTCTACACTCTAACCACTAGGCTACCCTGCCGCCTCTACACTCTAACCACTAGGCTACCCTGCCACCTCTACACTCTAACCACTAGGCTACCCTGCCGCCTCTACACTCTAACCACTAGGCTACCCTGCCACCTCTACACTCTAACCACTAGGCTACCCTGCCGCCCTAAGCGACATAAACGGTCGCTTAGAATAGTAGAATACACAAGGAGGAAGTTCAAAATGTAGTTGTACATCATTAGTTTTTGTTCTCTTGTTATGTCAGTCACTGACAGTCACTCCATTAGCCATGTCAGCTAACATGTTTTAGATTGGGAAATTAGTCTAGCCAGCTATCTAAACGTGTAGTAATCATGGTCGAATACCGACCATTCACTCAGGGCACATTCCGTCAGGGCCCCAATTTAGATTTTGTTAGTCACTCTCACTCAGATGCCATTAACATGGCGTAAGTCATGGCAAAATGTTTACAATTGCAGGAAATGTGCTTTAAAACAAAATAAAAAATATTCTCCACCACATGGCAAAATGTGTAGAATTGAAGGAAATTAACTTTAAAATGTATGTTTTTCTCTCTGTCGTCAAAATGTTTAGGCCGTGAGGTGGGTGGCCCCCAACCAAATCTCACGTAGGGACCCCTGGTGGTAGGGTTAGTACCAGGGTAACATACTGGGAGGGTTAGTACCAGGGTAACATACTGGGAGGGTTAGTACCAGGGTAACATACTGGGAGGGTTAGTACCAGGGTAACATACTGGGAGGGTTAGTACCAGGGTAACATACTGGGAGGGTTAGTACCAGGGTAACATACTGGGAGGGTTAGCACCAGGGTAACATACTGAGAGGGTTGGTACCAGGGTAACATACTGGGAGGGTTAGTACCAGGGTAACATACTGGGAGGGTTGGTACCAGGGTAACATACTGGGAGGGTTAGTACCAGGGTAACATACTGGGAGGGTTGGTACCAGGGTAAAATACTGGGAGGGTTAGTACCAGGGTAACATACTGGGAGGGTTAGTACCAGGGTAACATACTGGGAGGGTTAGTACCAGGCTAACATACTGGGAGGGTTAGTACCAAGGTAACATACTGGGAGGGTTAGTACCAGGGTAACATACTGGGAGGGTTAGTACCAAGGTAACATACTGGGAGGGTTAGTACCAGGGTAACATACTGGAAGGGTTAGTACCAGGGTAACATACTGGAAGGGTTAGTACCAGGGTAACATACTGGGAGGGTTAGTACCAGGGTAACATACTGGAAGGGTTAGTACCAGGGTAACATACTGGGAGGGTTAGTACCAGGGTAACATACTGGGAGGGTTAGTACCAGGGTAACATACTGGAAGGGTTAGTACCAGGGTAACATACTGGAAGGGTTAGTACCAGGGTAACATACTGGGAGGGTTAGTACCAGGGTAACATACTGGGAGGTGGGAGGGTTAGTACCAGGGCAACATACTGGGAGGTGGGAGGGTTAGTACCAGGGTAACATACTGGGAGGGTTAGTACCAGGCTAACATACTGGGAGGGTTAGTACCAGGCTAACATACTGGGAGGGTTAGTACCAGGGTAACATACTGGGAGGGTTAGTACCAGGGTAACATACTGGGATGTGGGAGGGTTAGTACCAGGGTAACATACTGGGAGGGTTAGTACCAGGCTAACATACTGGGAGGGTTAGTACCAGGCTAACATACTGGGAGGGTTAGTACCAGGGTAACATACTGGGAGGGTTAGTACCAGGGTAACATACTGGGATGTGGGAGGGTTAGTACCAGGGTAACATACTGGGAGGGTTAGTACCAGGGTAACATACTGGGAGGGTTAGTACCAGGGTAACATACTGGGAGGGTTAGTACCAGGGTAAGATACTGGGAGGGTTAGTACCAGGGTAACATACTGGGACTGCAGTTGTAGGTTTCACCTGCTCTGTAGTCTGTGGTCTGTCTTCTAATGAGGCTGGTTTATTGGGACACAGGATTTAAATAGAATGTGTTGTATTTCCAGTTTGTGGACTGGATTCCATACTCAGGCGTGGTGTGGGGAGGGACTATCTGCAGTTTTAGAATTGTTGTAAATGTTGATCAATGTGTCTGTTATGTACCTAAATGATTTTGTTATTGTTAAGTAAAGTTGGATAAATGGTAAAAAAATGCTGGAATGTTGTAGAAATATGTGTTACGTGATGAATCATTATGGGGGTGTAAACAATGGCTACTTTCATGTTTCTCTAGCTGGACGAAGGTGAAGATAGCATCGTTTCCTGTTTATATTCCACACTAAGTGTTGTAGGTTTTTGGGATCAAGAAGATCTTCTGAAATATGATGGCTGCCTGTTAGACAGCTAGTAGGAAGAATAGCATAGCTGAGAAGAGCTGTTGTTTCTAAACAGGAGAGGTTGGAGAGCTTGATCTAGATTTTTCTGGATGCCTGTTGCGTACTCTGCTTAAATCGGACTACTGTGAAAGTTCGGTTGTGAAGTTGCAGTGTTGATAACTAGGCCTCCAGTGTTTCTGGTGAGAAGGGAGGACAAGGGGGAGGTTGAGCCAGGGAGAGGGGGAGTCACACCCCTGTCCTGGCTGTCAACACAGTGATAGCATGCAGCTGGACTCTCCTGTGGCTCAGGGCCGTCCCAGCCTGCAGTAGACATCACCATCCCAGCCTGCAGTAGGCCTCACCCTCCCAGCCTGCAGTAGACATCGCCATCCCAGCCTGCATTAGGCCTAACCATCCCAGCCTGCAGTAGACATAACCATCCCAGCCTGCAGTAGACATCACCATCCCAGCCTGCAGTAGGCCTAACCATCCCAGCCTGCAGTAGACATCACCATCCCAGCCTGCAGTAGGCCTAACCATCCCAGCCTGCAGTAGGCCCAGCTCCAGTCTACAATAGACCTCACTGTCCCAACCTGCAGTAGGCCCAGCTCCAGTCTGCAGTACGCCCAGCTCCAGCCTGCAGTAGGCCTCATTGTCCTAACCTGCAGTAGGCCCAGCTCCAGCCTGCAGTAGGCCTCACTGTCCTAACCTGCAGTAGGCCCAGCTCCAGCTTGCAATAGGCCCAGCTCCAGTCTGCAGTAGAACCAGCTCCAGCCTGCAGTAGGCCCAGCTCCAGCCTGCAATAGGTCCAGCTCCAACCTGCAGTAGGCCCAGCTCCAGCCTTTAATAGGCCCAGCTCCAGCCTGCAGTAGGCCCAGCTCCAGCCTGCAGTAGGCCTCACCGTCCCAACCTGCAGTAGGCCCAGCTCCAGTCTGCAGTAGGCCTCACCGTCCCAACCTGCAGTAGGCCCAGCTCCAGTCTGCAGTAGGCCCAGCTCCAGTCTGCAGTAGGCCTCACCGTCCCAACCTGCAGTAGGTCCAGCTCCAGTCTGCAGTAGGCCCAGCTCCAGCCTGCAGTAGGCCCAGCTCCAGCCTGCAGTAGGCCCAGCTCCAGCCTGTTTGGACGGGGTGAGGCATGGGCCACCTCAGTCCTCTGTTTGTTTTTTTGGACACAAGATGTCCCCTTACAGGAGAAATAAAGCTTCAGTAGGATCACTACTGTTATCCCAACCTTCTCTCCTCCTCTGTATGTCCAATAGGGTTCAATATCAGGGTTTAAACCGGATGACTTGACAAAACATACTCCCAGCAGTAGCACACAATGTACTAAGCAAGCTGCGTGTGGTGTAGACAGCTCATTGGATAAAGGGTGTATGGGTATTGGTGTAGGCAGCTCATTGGATAAAGGGTGTATTGGTGTAGGCAGCTCATTGGATAAAGGGTGTATGGGTATTGGTGTAGGCAGCTCATTGGATAAAGGGTGTATGGGTATTGGTGTAGGCAGCTCATTGGATAAAGGGTGTATGGGTATTGGTGTAGGCAGCTCATTGGATAAAGAGTGTATTGGTATTTCCCTGTTAAGGCATCAAAGGCCTTCTGGGAACCAGTCAAATTTGGTTCATACAAGAGCTGTTTCTGGTTGCCATGGTTAATCACAAGCAACAATTCACTTCTCAAAGATTAGTATTTGTTAGTCACTGTTTCACTGTTGCATCCTGGTTGCTGTTATTAAGTTATTGCGTTTGTGTTGTAGCACAAAGTAGCAGCCTGGTAATCTGGCTATAAAAACATGTTATAAAAACAGCAACAGCTCAGGGCTTCTGTTGAAGAAGATAACAGCTTGGGTTGGAAACAATATTGATTACTTCTTCACGATGCGTCCTTGTATAGTGACCAACAAACCCACCCACCGGCTGATGTTTAGTTGGCCATTCATTACCATTCACTGCAGACCTGGCTTCAAATGCTACTTGAAATCATTTAAAATACCTTGCCTGGTACAATGGAACCAATAGAATAGTCGCAATAGTGCAGACTAGTAACCCTGTCCAGTGGGGGACTTCAGACAGACTAGTAACCCTGTCCATCATGGGACTCCAGACAGACTAGTAACCCTGTCCATCAGGGGACTTCAGACAGACTAGTAACCCTGTCCATCAGGGGACTCCAGACAGACTAGTAACCCTGTCCAGTGGGGGACTTCAGACAGACTAGTAACCCTGTCCATCATGGGACTCCAGACAGACTAGTAACCCTGTCCATCAGGGGACTTCAGACAGACTAGTAACCCTGTCCATCAGGGGACTCCAGACAGACTAGTAACCCTGTCCAGTGTGGGACTTCAGACAGACTAGTAACCCTGTCCATCAGGGGACTTCAGACAGACTAGTAACCCTGTCCATCAGGGGACTTCAGACAGACTAGTAACCCTGTCCATCAGGGGACTCCAGACAGACTAGTAACCCTGTCCATCAGGGGACTCCAGACAGACTAGTAATTCTGTCCATCAGGGGACTCCAGACAGGCTAGTAACCCTGTCCAGTGGGGGACTCCAGACAGACTAGTAACCCTGTCCAGTGGGGGACTTCAGACAGACTAGTATCCCTGTCCATCAGGGGACTCCAGACAGACTAGTAACCCTGTCCATCAGGGGACTCCAGACAGACTAATAACCCTGTCCAGTGGGGGACTCCAGACAGACTAGTAACCCTGTCCATCAGGGGACTCCAGACAGACTAGTAACCCTGTCCATCAGGGGACTCCAGACAGACTAGTAACCCCTGTCCAGTGGGGGACTCCAGACAGACTAGTAACCCTGTCCAGTGGGGGACTACAGACAGGCTAGTAACCCTGTCCAGTGGGGGACTCCAGACAGACTAGTAACCCTGTCCAGTGGGGAACTCCAGACAGACTAGTAACCCTGTCCATCAGGGGACTCCAGACAGACTAGTAACCCTGTCCATCAGGGGACTCCAGACAGACTAGTAACCCTGTCCAGTGGGGGACTCCAGACAGGCTAGTAACCCTGTCCAGTGGGGGACTACAGACAGGCTAGTAACCCTGTCCATCAAGGGACTCCAGACAGACTAGTAGAGAAAACACTTAAAGTGTTTTTAAAGATTTCAAATACTATTTGAACCCAGGTCTGATTCACAGGCAGTGTTCACAGCTGTAATGAATCATCAACAAATTGTCATAAACCCTCTGAGGCATTGCGATGCGATCTGATTTGGCTAACTACGTTAATATGTTGGTTGTGATTCCCCCTGTGCTTCCCTCCAAACGCTAATATCTTCCAGCTTGTCGCTTACATAACAATACATAAGCCTTGACAGTGATTAGACTATAACAGAGCCATGCATGAAATGACAGTATGGGTCTCTGGGCTGTAACTCCATTATGTGTATTATTAGATATAAAGACTTTATGTAACATAACCTTTCTTCTTTAAGGTTGCAGCCCCTATCATCACCAAGACTATCTCTGACCTTTTTTAACCTGTCTCTCCTCTCTGGAGAGGTTCCCATTGCTTGGAAGCCAGCCACGGTTCATCCTTTATTTAAAGGGGGAGATCAAGCTGATCTTAACTGTTATAGGCCTATTTCGATTTTGCCCTGTTTTATCAAAAATGTTGGAAAAACTTGACTGGCTTTCTTGATGTCTATAGTATTCTGTCTGGTATACAATCTGGTTTCTGCTCAGGTTATGGATGTGTCACTGCAACTTAAAGGCCCTAAATTATATCACCATTACCCTTGATTCTGAGCAATGTGCTGCTATTTTTATTGACTTGGCCAAAGCTTTTGATGCGGTTGACCATTCCATTCTTGTGGGCCGGCTAAGGAGGATTGGTGTCTCTGAGGGGTCTTCGGCCTGGTTTGCTAACTTCCTCTCTCAAAGAGTGCAGTGTATAAAGTCAGAACATCTGCTATCTCAGCCACTGCCTGTCACCAAGGGAGTACCCCAAGGTTTGATCCTAGGCCCCACACTCTTCTCAATTTCTTCTACTGGTTTGAATGTTTAGTTCAAGGATCTCCCAGCAGCCTAAAAGACATGGTATGATTACTGGTACATCTTTGTTGTTTGTCGTTATGGAAATCCCGGGAGTGTGTACTGCGTTCCTTATTGTTGGTCTGTGTCATATAGTTCTGTTTTTGTTGTTATGCTATGTGTGTGTGTGTGTGTGTGTGTGTGTGTGTGTGTGTGTGTGTGTGTGTGTGTGTGTGTGTGTGTGTGTGTGTGTGTGCAGGCCTGTGTTCACGTGTGTGACTGAGTTCATGTGTGTGACTTAGCATGCATAGTCCTCTCCCTCTAGCTGAGCTGTCTCTCTCCCTCAGACGTAGTGAGCCCGTCTCCACACCTCACTTTCTGTTCTGTTCTACAGACGCAGCGAGCCCGTCTCCAGACCACACTCGTGGCACTCCACCAAACTAGGCGAGGGCCAGCCAGACCCCAGCATGGCGCAGATATCCCAGGGCACCATAGACCCTCCCTGGCATCACACATTCAACTCCAGGTTAGTCAATCAATCAATCAATCAATCAAGTGATGAATCAATCAAGTAACGTTGGTCATTAGGTTATTCAATGATTGCATCTGAGCTCCTGCAGTGTGAGGCTCCCCTTTTCTTCTTCAAGTGTTCTACTCCGCTAGCCAGCACCTCGCCTAAATTAGTGTGCTTTTCTTTCGCATCTAAAGTAGGTTATGAGGAACAGGAAGGCCCGCACACTGTTGGTGTTCCCAAGTAAAGCTAGGTTTCCTTCCAATTGGCGACAGATTTTAATGCGAATATTTTAAAATCTGCATAAAAACACCAGAGATGTTTCCATCAAATTGACTTTTTGACATACAGTTGAAGTAGGAAGTTTACATACACCTTAGCCAAATACATTTAAACCCAGTTTTTCACAATTCCTGATATTTAATCCTAGTAAAAATTCCCTGTCTTAGGTCAGTTAGGATCACAACTTTATTCCGAGTGGGTCAGAAGTTTACATAGACTCAATTAGTATTTGGTAGCATTGCCTTTTAATTGTTTAACTTGGGTCAAACGTTGCAGGTCGCCTTCCACAAGCTTCCCACAATAATTTGGGTGAATTTTGGCCCATTCGTCCTGACAGAGCTGGTGTAACTGAGTCAGGTTTGTAGGCCTCCTTGCTCGCACACCCTTTTTCAGTTATGCCCATACATTTTCTATAGGATTGAGGTCAGGGCTTTGTGATGGCCACTCCAATACCTTGACTTTGTTGTCCTTAAGCCATTTTGCCACAACTTTGGAAGTATGCTTGGGGTCATTGTCCATTTGGAAGACCCATTTGCGACCAAGCTTTAACTTCCTGTGTCTTGAGATGTTGCTTCAATATATCCACATAATTTTCCTGCCTCATGATGCCATCTATTTTGTGAAGTGCACCAGTCCCTCCTGCAGCAAAACACCCCCACAACATGATGCTGCCACCCCTGTGCTTCACGGTTGGGATGGTGTTCTTCGGCTTGCAAGCCTCCCTCTTTTTCCTCCAAACATAACGATGGTCATTATAGCCAAACAGTTCTATTTTTGTTTCATCAGACCAGAGGACATTTCTCCAAAAAGTATGATCTTTGTCCCCATGTGCAGTTGCAAACCGTAGTCTGGCTTTTTTGTGGCGGTTTTGGAGTAGTGGCTTCTTCCTTGCTGAGCGGCCTTTCAGGTTATGTCGATATAGGACTCGTTTTACTGTGGATATAGATACTTTTGTACCTGTTTCCTCCAGCATCTTTTCGCACCAAAGTACGTTAATCTCTAGGAGACAGAACGCATTTCCTTCCTGAGCGGTATGACGGCTGCGTGGTCCCATGGTGTTGATACTTGCGTACTATTGTTTGTACAGATGAACGTGGTACCTTCAGGCGTTTGGAAATTGCTCCCAAGGATGAACCAGACTTGTGGAGGTATACAATTTTTTTCTGAGGTCTTGGCTGATTTCTTTTGATTTTCCATGATGTCAAGCAAAGAGGCACTGAGTTTGAAGGTAGGCCATAAAATACATCCACAGGTACACCTCCAACCGACTCAAATGAAGTCAATTAGCCTATCAGAAGATTCTAAAGCCATGACATAATTTCCTGGAATTTTCCAAGCTGTTTAAATGCACAGTCAACTTAGTGTATGTTAACATCTGACCCACTGGAAATGCGATACAGTGAATTATAAGTGAAATAATCTGTCAGTAAACAATTGTTGTAAAAATGACTTGTGTCATGCACAAAGTAGATGTCCTAACCGACTTGCCAAAACTATAGTTTGTTAAACAATACATTTGTGGAGTGGTTGAAAAAGGAGTTTTAATGACTCCGACCTAAGTGTATGTAAACTTCCGACTTCAACTGTACATGATGACGTAGTAAACACAAATAAAAATACATTTTGCAGTTAAATCCTCATGTACCTAATAAAAAATAAAAGTTAAAATACTTTACATCGCATTTTCAAATCTACTAATAGTTTTCTCACAAAACAATTTGCGTTATTTAGCGAGTGTGCCCACTTCAGTATTGGACCCTCCGTTCTAGATACTGCATCTGTGCGCTATTGGAGCTCACGTATAGCCTGCATGACCAGATTATTAGGGACGAAATTTGTGAGATAATTTTTTATTTGTCAAACGGCAGCCAAGCATCGATGATCGAGTCAATGTGGAGGCTATATACAGGGTATTACGGTACAGAGCCAATGTGGAGGCTATATACAGGGTATTACGGTACAGAGCCAATGTGGAGGCTATATACAGGGTATTACGGTACAGAGTCAATGGGGAGGCTATATACAGGGGGTACCGGTACAGAGTCAATGTGGAGGCTATATACAGGGTATTACGGTACAGAGCCAATGTGGAGGCTATATACAGGGTGTTACGGTACAAAGTCAATGTGGAGGCTATATACAGGGTTTTACGGTACAGAGTCAATGTGGAGGCTATATACAGGGTATATTGGTACAGAGTCAATATGGAGGCTATATACAGGGGGTACCGGTACAGAGTCAATGTGGAGGCTATATACAGGGGGTACCGGTACAGAGTCAATGTGGAGGCTATATACAGGGGGTACCGGTTCAGAGTCAATGTGGAGGCTATATACAGGGGGTACCGGTTCAGAGTCAATCTGGAGGCTATATACAGGGGGTACCGGTACAGAGTCAATGTGGAGGCTATATACAGGGTTTTACGATACAGAGTCAATGTGGAGGCTATATACAGGGTGTTACGGTACAGAGTCAATGTGGAGGCTATATACAGGGGGTACCGGTACAGAGTCAATGTGGAGGCTATATACAGGGTGTTACGGTACAGAGTCAATGTGGAGACTATATACAGGGTGTTACGGTACAGAGTCAATGTGGAGACTATATACAGGGTGTTACGGTACAGAGTCAATGTGGAGACTAAATACAGGGTGTTATGGTACAGAGTCAATGTGGAGACTATATACAGGGTATTACGGTACAGAGTCAATGTGGAGGCTATATACAGGGTTTTACGGTACAGAGTCAATGTGGAGGCTATATACAGGGTGTACCTGTACAGAGTCAATGTGGAGGCTATATACAGGGGGTACCGGTACAGAGTCCATGTGGAGGCTATATACAGGGTTTTACGGTACAGAGTCAATGTGGAGGCTATATACAGGGTGTACCTGTACAGAGTCAATGTGGAGGCTATATACAGGGGGTACCGGTACAGAGTCAATGTGGAGGCTATATACAGGTGGTACCGGTACAGAGTCAATGTGGAGGCTATATACAGGGGGTACCGGTACAGAGTCAATGTGGAGGCTATATACAGGGTGTTACGGTACAGAGTCAATGTGGAGGCTATATACAGGGGTACTGGTACAGAGTCAATGTGGAGGCTATATACAGGGGGTACCGGTACAGAGTCAATGTGGAGGCTATATACAGGGGGTACCGGTACAGAGTCAATGTGGAGGCTATATACAGGGGGTACCGGTTCAGAGTCAATGTGGAGGCTATATACAGGGGGTACCGGTTCAGAGTCAATCTGGAGGCTATATACAGGGGGTACCGGTACAGAGTCAATGTGGAGGCTATATACAGGGTTTTACGATACAGAGTCAATGTGGAGGCTATATACAGGGTGTTACGGTACAGAGTCAATGTGGAGGCTATATACAGGGGGTACCGGTACAGAGTCAATGTGGAGGCTATATACAGGGTGTTACGGTACAGAGTCAATGTGGAGACTATATACAGGGTGTTACGGTACAGAGTCAATGTGGAGACTATATACAGGGTGTTACGGTACAGAGTCAATGTGGAGACTATATACAGGGTGTTACGGTACAGAGTCAATGTGGAGACTATATACAGGGTATTACGGTACAGAGTCAATGTGGAGGCTATATACAGGGTTTTACGGTACAGAGTCAATGTGGAGGCTATATACAGGGTGTACCTGTACAGAGTCAATGTGGAGGCTATATACAGGGGGTACCGGTACAGAGTCAATGTGGAGGCTATATACAGGGTTTTACGGTACAGAGTCAATGTGGAGGCTATATACAGGGTGTACCTGTACAGAGTCAATGTGGAGGCTATATACAGGGGGTACCGGTACAGAGTCAATGTGGAGGCTATATACAGGTGGTACCGGTACAGAGTCAATGTGGAGGCTATATACAGGGGGTACCGGTACAGAGTCAATGTGGAGGCTATATACAGGGTGTTACGGTACAGAGTCAATGTGGAGGCTATATACAGGGGGTACCGGTACAGAGTCAATGTGGAGGCTATGTACAGGGTGTTACGGTACAGAGTCAATGTGGAGACTATATACAGGGTGTTACGGTACAGAGTTAATGTGGAGGCTATATACAGGGTGTTACGGTACAGAGTCAACGTGGAGGCTATATACAGGGTATTACGGTACAGAGCCAATGTGGAGACTATATACAGGGTATTACGGTACAGAGTCAATGTGGAGACTATATACAGGGTGTACCGGTACAGAGTCAATGTGGAGACTATATACAGGGTGTTACGGTACAGAGTCAATGTGGAGGCTATATACAGGGTGTACCGGTACAGAGTCAATGTGGAGACTATATACAGGGTGTTACGGTACAGAGTCAATGTGGAGGCTATATACAGGGTGTTACGGTACAGAGTCAGAGGCCAACTGCCTGTAATGTAGATGTATTCAGGACAGAACAGCTTGTTTATATGTTATCGAGGTTTACACACACACACACACACACACAAAGAGAGGGGAGGTGGGTATTGACGTCATCTTTCAACTACAGAGGGACATTCCTGATGACACCTCACCTCTACCGTTCCCACGACAACTCTGACTCCCACTCGGAGCGTCTTGGCTCGTCCAATGCGGTTGCAGTGTTATTTGCAGAGAGAGAGAGAGAGAGAGAGAGACAGAGAGGCACATTGCAGCCTCTTCAGTTCTGAGAGTAATGTAGAAGAGGGTAATGCATCCTCATGGATGAGGGAACGTTGCTATGAGAGCGATTGTGCCGATCCCAGAGCTGTGACGTCCTCATCACATTCATTACCGCTGCAGAAATACCAACCAACACTGGGCCTCCACCATCCCCCAACACACACACACACACATGCCGACTACACACAGACATGTAGACTACACACAGACATGTAGACTACACACAGACATGCAGACTACACACAGACATGTAGACTACACACACACATGCTGACTACACACAGACATGTAGACTACACAGACATGCAGACTACACACAGACATGTAGACTACACACACAGACATGCAGACTACACACAGACATGCAGACTACACACAGACATGCAGACTACACACAGACATGCAGACTACACACACAGACATGCAGACTACACACAGACATGCAGACTACACACAGACATGTAGACTACACACAGACATGCAGACTACACACAGACATGTAGACTACACACAGACATGCAGACTACACACAGACATGCAGACTACACACAGACATGCAGACTACACACAGACATGTAGACTACACACAGACATGCAGACTACACACAGACATGTAGACTACACACACAGACATGCAGACTACACACAGACATGTAGACTACACACAGACATGCAGACTACACACAGACATGCAGACTACACACAGACATGTAGACTACACACAGACATGCAGACTACACACAGACATGCAGACTACACACACAGACATGCAGACTACACACAGACATGCAGACTACACACAGACATGTAGACTACACACAGACATGCAGACTACACACAGACATGCAGACTACACACAGACAGACAGTGACCTGTCTCTAGCCAGGAGTAGTGTACTATGTAGGGAATATAACCCTGGTCAGTAGTAGTGTACTATTTAGGGAATATGGGCCCTGGTCAGTAGTAGTGTACTATGTAGGGAATATGGCCCTGGTCAGTAGTAGTGTACTATGTAGGGAATATAACCCTGGTCAGTAGTAGTGCACTATGTAGGGAATATGGCCCTGGTCAGTAGTAGTGTACTATGTAGGGAATATGGGCCTTGGTCAGTAGTAGTGTACTATGCAGGCAACTCTTTGGTTATGAGTCTATTGCTGTCTCTCTAAATTATTTTAAATGTAACTCTCTCTCTCTTTCCATCTCTCTCCTCTTCCACAGTGCGTCCACTACAGACCTGTCAGGTTACGACCCAGGTTACCTGAGGAAGAGTCCAGACCAGTACAGTTCTAGAGGAAGTATGGAGAGCCTTGGGGAGCACCACGGCCACCCAGCCTACAGGTGCTGCTCTTGTTAATAGGGCCTTTTTTATCCTCAATCATTTTCAATGTGTGTAATGCTGTCTGTCTCCGGTGTCTCAGCCTGCTACCTTTATTATGTAATCAAATCATTCAATCAAGTATGGATCAAATAACTCCCCTCCCCTCCCCTCCCCTCCCCTCCCCTCCCCTCCTCTCCTCTCCTCTCCTCTCCTCTCCTCTCCTCTCCTCTCCCCTCCCCTCCCCTCCTCTCCTCTCCTCTCCTCTCCCCTCCCCTCCCCTCCCCTCCCCTCCCCTCCTCTCCTCTCCTCTCCTCTCCCCTCCCCTCCCCTCCCCTCCCCTCCTCTCCTCTCCTCTCCTCTCCTCTCCTCTCCCCTCCCCTCCCCTCCCCTCCTCTCCTCTCCTCTCCTCTCCCCTCCCCTCCCCTCCTCTCCTCTCCTCTCCTCTCCTCTCCTCTCCTCTCCTCTCCTCTCCCCTCCCCTCCCCTCGTCTCCTCTCCTCTCCTCCCTACCCCTCCTCTCCTCTCCTCTCCTCTCTCCTCCCCTCCCCTCCCCTCCCCTCCCCTCCCCTCCCCTCCCCTCCCCTCCTCTCCTCTCCTCTCCTCTCTTCAGTTCTTCCTGCCACCAGCTGTCTGCCTCCAAGTCCTCCAACAGCATGGACCACCTTCACAGCAAAAGGGACTCAGCCTACTCCTCCTTCTCTACCAGCTCTAGTATCCCAGAGTACCTAGCGGCCACTCCGACCTTTAGTAAGGAGAGGTCATACTCCATGGAGACGGTTCCACAGAGGGGTGGGGTTAGCGGAGGAGGGGAAGGGGCCGTGGCGGAGGGCATGCAGCATGCTGACATCCGATACATCCGTACGGTCTACGACCCCCAGCAGGGAGGTGCCCAAGAGCACGAGGTCAGCTCCACTGCGTTGCTACGCAACCACGAGGCCGGCGGAGCGGGTTCTCATAGTGGGGGCAAGGCCACCTGTCACCGCGGCAGTAGTAGCTGTAGTAACAGCAGTAGAGGAAGCAACGGCGGTAATAACCCTAAACGACACAGCGTTGGGCCAATCTGGGGTCAGTCTCAATCCGCCAGCCGCAGTTCCTATGAAAGCCTGAAGGGGGCGCCGGCTCCTCCCATGCGGAGTGACAGCTACGCGGCGATCAGGCACCACGAGAGGCCCAATTCCTGGTCCAGCCTGGAGCAGACTCGCTCCCTCAGGGCTCTCCACAAGGGGTCCACCTCCTCCTGGTACCACTCCTCTGGCTCCGTGGCCTCCGGCTCGGGCAAGGGCTCCTACGGTGCCGAGGGCCAGCTCCACACCGTCATAGAGAAGAGTCCTGAGAGCAGGTATTTATTCTATTGTATCCATTGGCTTCTGCGTGAGTCAGGAGCTGTGTTTTTGTACCTGACGTTAGTGCTCTGTCTACATGTAGATATCACTGATAGGAACTGTCAACTGTGGGACCTTATATAGACAGGTGTGAGCCTTTCCAAATCATGTCCAATCAATTGAATTTACCACAGGTGGACTCCAATCAAGTTGTAGAAACATCTCAAGGATGATCATTGGAAACAAGCATGCACCTGAGCTCAATTTCGAGTCTCATACCAAAGGGTCTGAATACTTATGTCAATAAGTATTTGCTGTTTTCCATTTTTTTTAATAGATTTGCCAACATTTTTAAAACCTGTTTTCACTTTGTCGTTATGGGGTATTGTGTGTAGATTGATGAGGGGAAAATAATTGAATCAATTTTAGAATAAGGCTGTAACGTAACAAAATGGGGAATAAGTCAGGGGTCTGAATACTTTCCCGAATTGCACTGTACTTTGTATCCCTCATTTACTGAAGTGTTTCCATTATTTTGGCAGTTACCTGTTCTGTTGTTGCTGTTCGTTGTCTTTGTTCCAGCTTCTCCTGTTCTGTTGATGCTGTACGTTGTCTTTATTCCAGCTTCTCCTGTTCTGTTGTTGCTGTACGTTGTCTTTGTTCCAGTTTCTCCTTGTTGTAAAGGTTCTTCCTCTTCTTCTTCTTCTTCTTCTTCTAGCCCCACCATCAAGCCCAAACAGGGCGTGGGTCAAGTCCCCCAGCCCCCTCAGCCCCAGAATACATCTGGCCGCCTCATGTCGCCCCAGGACATCTACCCCGTGCCCCCTCCGGAGACCCACTATGCACAGATGCCCACCAGCAGCCCCAGCCCCAGCCCCAGCAGTGTGTACCCAGGCCTGGCCAGGGAGAGCAGTCTGAGCAGACAGAGAGAGCTCCAGGGGTTAGGAGTGGGGGTCAGTGTGGATACAGGGATTGAGGTATCTGTAGAGAACGGATACCAAAGCAACACTTTCAACTCTTATGTCACCTGTTCCAACCAGCCTCAGCATCATGACTTAGCTCCGCCTCCAACCAAACAGCCAGCCCAGCCTGTTAACAGAGGGGGTGACAGAGGACATGAGGAGACCCAAACCAAACTGGGTCTCTCCGGGTCTCATTTGAAGGGGGAGGGACAAACCGTCTCCCGAAGGCAGAGCCAGCAGGGTCATGGACAGGGTCAGGTGTACAGACCCTCCTCAGCCCAGTCCATAGGCCAGGAGAGGAGGGACCCATACACTCCAGTCCAGCCGCGGAGAGAGAGGCTACCCAGGTATTCCCAGGGCTCAGAGAGTTACACTGAGAAGCATCAGGTCAGACACACTGAACACAGCCATCCAGACCCTCAGCCTCCCACTACCATGCCCACTAAGATATCCAAGGTCCACGTTCCTCAGCGGATCAGGACTAGCAGTACCCCAGCCAAAGGGCCTGATCATCGAGTCAACAACCAGAGGTCCAGGTCCCCCATCCGGCACTACAGCGAACCCAGTCCACCCCACCACCAGAAGAACCAGAGGGGCCCAGAGCACCCCCTGACCCGGCTAGAGAATGCCCTAGTGGAGGTTCAGCGTTGTGCCAGTCCAGAGAGCTCCACTAGGAGTCGGAGCAGCCACCAGAGGAACCCGTCTGTCCTGGAGAAGGTAAACCGGTTCGAGCGCCACGAGCAGAGGAAGCAGAGGAGTCAAAGCATCAATGCCACCCACACCAACCTGGGACCCTCCTCCTCCTCCCGTCCAACTCAGCCCCAGCCTCAGCCCAAGCACCATGAGAGGGCCATGAGCTATGGTACTGGTATGGATGACCTGCGTAACATGCTGGAGAGAAGCAGCAGCCCCAGCAGCACCTGCAGAACACTGAGCTCCTCCTCTAGCGGACATCATGGGAAAACTACGGTGGCCCACAAGGGTCATCATTACGCAGAGCAGCAGAGGCCAGGAAGTTGTGATCAAGCCAAGCCCCAGACCTCCAGGGACCCCCACCACCAGCCTAACCCCATGGACCCTAACCCTGTCTCGGCCCTACAGAGGAGCAGGAGCACCTTCCAACTGGGGAGCCAGGAGGAGAACGGCCATGACAGGGACAGGTAACTGCTCTACTGTACCTAATGTGAATTATATCTGTTCAGTTTATTGTAGTTAGAATCATTTCCCCAGGTCTACTTCCGGGTACATGTTAATGTGCGTAGCTAATACAAGTGATTGTGATTCTGGCAGAGAGTTCCATTGGAGGGATGACCTGCAGGACCTACTGGGGACCATCCAGGACACGTCCTTTAACCGGGCCTACAGGGACAGTATCAAGGACGCCCAGTCCAAGGTGCTCCGATCCACCTCCTTCAGACGCAGGGACCTGGGAATCAGCTCCAGCTCTAACCAGAGCTCCAACAACCCCCCTCCTGGTGTCAACAACAACGCCCCTCCTGGTGTCAACAACAATCCCCCTCCTGTCCCCGCTAAGCACTTATCCTTGGAGCGGAAGGCAGTGGCCCCCAAGACCGGTCCCAAATCCTCCATTGTCACCACCACTGTCCCAGCCTCCGCCCCAGCCACTCGCCTGTCCCCTCACACCCCCAAAGAGAGGCACACGATCACGACCCCAGACCCAGTCCCAGCCCCAACCACCTCTCCCTCCCCTCACACCCCCAAAGAGAGGCACACGATCACCACCCCAGACCCAGTCCCAGCCCCAACCACCTCTCCCTCCCCTCACACCCCCAAAGAGAGGCACCTTGTCACCCCCAAGCCCGAGAGGTTCAGCCCCCCAGAGCTCCCCAGTGTCCCAGCCTTGGGCCCACCAGTCCCGGCCCGAATCGGTGGGCGTAAGAGGCTCACCATGGAGCAGAAGAAGAGATCGTACTCTGAGCCAGAGAGCATGCACGAGGTAGGTGAACGTATCCAGGATGCCGCCATCTTGGATCAAAGTACTTAAAGGTAGACTCAGCGAGGTGGCATTGCAACAAACACCACCGCCGATATTGAGATGAGCGCAATCACAGATGATCTGTGCACAGATGTGCTTTACACTGCTACAGTGTGGTTCTAGTCTCAGGCTTTTAACGCTCTTAGTTGTTGTGGAAATGCGTTTACTTCATGTATGCAATGTCACCTTGCTACCTTACTGCCCTCCATTCAGGGGGGGGAGGGCTGCACTGACTCTGTGCCTCTCTTCTAGGTGGGGTTAGAGTCTGACCCGAGGAGGAGTGCCCAGCACCAGCAGATCCTGTTCCAAGGCACAGAGACCAGCGTGGCAGACCGCAGGAGGATGTTTGAGGTGGCAACCAGTCGCAGCCTGAGCTCCAGCTCCCAGGCTCCTCAGGCCCTCCAGGGCTCCCGGGCTGGTCTAGCCTTCTCCCGGCCGGAGCTCTGGCAGCTGCAGCAGGACGCCCTGGCCGACTACATGGAGAGGAAGAGAGGCTGGAGGACAGACAGGGACAGGGACAGGTCCGAGGAGAGACGGCATCGTCACCGGCCCCACAGTGCCTACCTCCAGCCCTTCACAGACACCCAGAGTGTCTCTTCCACCTCCACCACCAGCCTAGCCTCTCTCCAGGATCTGTTTGGCCCAGAAAGGAGCCTGTCTGGTGAGGAAAGGCTCTGCTCCACCCTGCCTCCCGGTCTGCAGCTCCAGGACAGTATCCACCCAGACAGGGTGACCACACCACACATCCATACCCAGGCCCCCACCTCAGTCTCCAACTCCCACCAATACCCCACTGGATCCAACAGGCCTCTGGAGGGAGTCCCAGCCAAGGCCTACGAGGCTTTCCGGAGCCAGCGAGGCGATGTGGCCTTTGAAAGAACGGCTCCAGCCCGCAGCTCTGGGAAGTCCGCCTCAGCGGAGGATCTTCTAGAACACTCTGAGGAGAGGCCACAGCACTTCAGATCCCACTCCTCGCCCTCTGTAGAGAGGCTCGACCAGGTACACTCTCTGCCTTTTAGATTTTATTTCAATGAAATGCTACTCTGCTACAAGACTAAAATAGAAGTACCACGCAATTCAGTTCCATAAAAAACAGCTGACTTTAAGTCTATTTTTATCTGTATATCTCAGGTATATTAACTAGCCTGGTCCCAGATCTCTTTGTGCTTAGGGGGTAGATATTGCAGACAGATTGTAGCTTCTGTCAATGTAATTGTCGGCATCATTTCCTATCCCCCATATATGTTTTTACAAATATATATATATATATAAACTCAGCAAAACAATAAATGTCCTCTCACTGTCAACTGCGTTTATTTTCAGCAAACTTAACATGTGTAAATATTTGTATGAACATACGATTCAACAACTGAGACATAAACTGAACAAGTTCCACAGACATGTGACTAACAGAAATGCAATAATGTGTTCCTGAACAAAGGGGGGGTCAAAATCAAAAGTAACAGTCAGTATCTGGTGTGGCCACCAGCTGCATTAAGTGCTGCAGTGCATCTCCTCCTCATGGACTGCACTAGATTTGCCAGTACTTTCTGTGAGATGTTACTCCACTCTTCCACCAAGGCACCTGCAAGTTCCCGGACATTTCTGGGGGGAATGGCCCTAGGCCTCACCCTTCGATCCAACAGGTCCCAGACGTGCTCAATGGGATTGATATCCGGGCTCTTCGCTGGCCATGGCACAACACTGATATTCCTGTCTTGCAGGAAATCACGCACAGAACGAGCAGTATGGATGGTGGCATTGTCATGCTGGAGGGTCATGTCAGGATGAGCCTGCAGGAAGGGTACCACATGAGGGAGGAGGATATCTTCCCTGTAACGCACAAAGTTGAGATTGCCTGCAATGACAACAAGCTCAGTCCGATGATGCTGTGATACACCGCCCCAGACCACGATGGACCCTCCACCTCCAAATCGATCCCGCTCCAGAGTACAGGACTCGGTGTAACGCTCATTCCTTCAACGATAAACGCGATAATAAGTTTCAGTCACCGATGACTGCTCCAATAAGCCCCATATGCACAGCCGCGGGAAGATGTTGGTGGGTGGAGGCGCTAAAATGTTTAGCATGCGCTACAGACGCTCTATGGGTCCGCTAATACAGGACTAGTAAAGGGTTAGTACAGCTCTGATACAGGACTAGTAAAGGGTTAGTACTACTCTAATACAGGACTAGTAAAGGGTTAGTACTACTCTAATACAGGACTAGTAAAGGGTTAGTCCTACTCTAATACAGGACTAGTAAAGGGTTAGTACTACTCTGATACAGGACTAGTAAAGGGTTAGTACTACTCTAATACAGGACTAGTAAAGGGTTAGTACAGCTCTGATACAGGACTAGTAAAGGGTTAGTACTACTCTGATACAGGACTAGTAAAGGGTTAGTACTACTCTAATACAGGACTAGTAAAGGGTTAGTACAGCTCTAATACAGGACTAGTAAAGGGTTAGTACAGCTCTGATACAGGA
>NC_143026.1:6487500-6605000 GCF_057628025.1 Oncorhynchus mykiss | reverse complement strand
TGCTATAAGACAGTGATGTCAGTAGTCTGCTATAAGACGGTGATGTCAGTAGTCTGCTATAAGACGGTGATGTCAGTAGTCTGCTATAAGACGGTGATGTCAGTAGTCTGCTATAAGACGGTGATGTCAGTAGTCTGCTATAAGACGGCGATGTCAGTAGTCTGCTATAAGACGGTGATGTCAGTCTGCTATAAGACGGTGATGTCAGTAGTCTGCTGTCAGACGGCAATGTCAGTAGTCTGCTGTCAGACGGCGATGTCAGTAGTCTGCTGTCAGATGGCGATGTCAGTAGTCTGCTGTCAGACGGCGATGTCAGTAGTCTGCTGTCAGACGGCGATGTCAGTAGTCTGCTGTCAGACGGCGATGACAGTAGTCTGCTGTCAGACGGCGATGTCAGTAGTCTGCTGTCAGACGGCGATGTCAGTAGTCTGCTATAAGACGGCGATGTCAGTGGTCTGCTATAAGACGGCGATGTCAGTGGTCTGCTATAAGACGGCGATGTCAGTAGTCTGCTATAAGACGGCGATGTCAGTAGTCTGTTAGACGGTGATGTCAGTAGTCTGCTATAAGACGGCGATGTCAGTAGTCTGCTATAAGACGGCGATGTCAGTAGTCTGCTGTAAGACGGTGATGTCAGTAGTCTGCTGTAAGACGGCGATGTCAGTAGTCTGCTGTAAGACGGCGATGTCAGTAGTCTGCTGTAAGACGGCGATGTCAGTAGTCTGTTGTAAGACGGCGATGTCAGTAGTCTGCTGTAAGACGGCGATGTCAGTAGTCTGCTGTAAGACGGCGATGTCAGTAGTCTGCTATAAGACGGCGATGTCAGTAGTCTGCTATAAGACGGCGATGTCAGTAGTCTATTAGACGGCGATGTCAGTAGTCTGCTATAAGACGGCGATGTCAGTAGACTGCTATAAGACGGCGATGACAGTAGTCTGTAAGACGGCGATGTCAGTCTGCTGTAAGAAGGCGATGTCAGTAGTCTGCTGTAAGACGGCGATGTCAGTAGTCTGCTGTAAGACGGCGATGTCAGTAGTCTGCTGTAAGACGGCGATGTCAGTAGTCTGCTGTTAGACGGCGATGTCAGTAGTCTGCTGTAAGACGGCGATGTCAGTAGTCTGCTGTCAGACGGCGATGTCAGTAGTCTGCTATAAGACGGCGATGTCAGTAGTCTGCTATAAGACGGCGATGTCAGTAGTCTGCTATAAGACGGCGATGTCAGTAGTCTGCTATAAGACGGCGATGTCAGTAGTCTGCTATAAGACGGTGATGTCAGTAGTTTGTTATAAGACGGTGATATCAGTCTGCTGTCAGACGGTGATGTCAGTAGTCTGCTGTCAGACGGCGATGTCAGTAGTCTGCTGTCAGACGGCGATGTCAGTAGTCTGCTATAAGACGGCGATGTCAGTAGTCTATAAGACGGTGATGTCAGTAGTCTGCTATAAGACGGTGATGTCAGTAGTCTGCTATAAGACGGTGATGTCAGTAGTCTAAGACGGTGATGTCAGTAGTCTATAAGACGGTGATGTCAGTAGTCTATAAGACGGTGATGTCAGTAGTCTATAAGACGGTGATGTCAGTAGTCTATAAGATGGTGATGTCAGTAGTCTATAAGACGGTGATGTCAGTAGTCTGCTATAAGACGGTGATGTCAGTAGTCTGCTATAAGACGGTGATGTCAGTAGTCTGCTATAAGACGGTGATGTCAGTAGTCTGCTATAAGATGGTGATGTCAGTAGTCTGCTATAAGACGGTGATGTCAGTAGTCTGCTATAAGACGGTGATGTCAGTAGTCTGCTATAAGACGGTGATGTCAGTAGTCTGCTATAAGACGGTGATGTCAGTAGTCTGCTATAAGACGGTGATGTCAGTAGTCTGCTATAAGACGGTGATGTCAGTAGTCTGCTATAAGACGGCGATGTCAGTAGTCTGCTGTCAGACGGCGATGTCAGTAGTCTGCTGTCAGACGGCGATGTCAGTAGTCTGCTATAAGACGGCGATGTCAGTAGTCTGCTATAAGACGGCGATGTCAGTAGTCTGCTGTCAGGCGGCGATGTCAGTAGTCTGCTATAAGACGGCGATGTCAGTAGTCTGCTATAAGACGGCGATGTCAGTAGTCTGCTGTAAGACGGCGATGTCAGTAGTCTGCTACAAGACGGTGATGTCAGTAGTTTGTTATTAGACGGTGATGTCAGTAGTCTGCTATAAGACGGTGATGTCAGTAGTCTACTGTAAGACGGTGATGTCAGTAGTCTGCTACAAGACGGTGATGTCAGTAGTCTGCTGTAAGACGGTGATGTCAGTAGTCTACTGTAAGACGGTGATGTCAGTAGTCTGCTACAAGACGGTGATGTCAGTAGTCTGTTATTAGACGGTGATGTCAGTAGTCTGCTATAAGACGGTGATGTCAGTAGTCTGCTATAAGACGGTGATGTCAGTAGTCTGCTATAAGACGGTGATGTCAGTAGTCTGCTATAAGACGGTGATGTCAGTAGTCTGCTATAAGACGGTGATGTCAGTAGTCTGCTATAAGACGGTGATGTCAGTAGTCTGCTGTAAGACGGTGATGTCAGTAGTCTGCTACAAGACGGTGATGTCAGTAGTCTGCTACAAGACGGTGATGTCAGTAGTCTGCTACAAGACGGTGATGTCAGTAGTCTGCTACAAGACGGTGATGTCAGTAGTTTGTTATTAGACGGTGATGTCAGTAGTCTGCTACAAGACGGTGATGTCAGTAGTCTGCTACAAGACGGTGATGTCAGTAGTCTGCTACAAGACGGTGATGTCAGTAGTCTGCTACAAGACGGTGATGTCAGTAGTTTGTTATTAGACGGTGATGTCAGTAGTCTGCTATAAGACGGTGATGTCAGTAGTCTGCTATAAGACGGTGATGTCAGTAGTCTGCTATAAGACGGTGATGTCAGTAGTCTGCTATAAGACGGTGATGTCAGTAGTTTGTTATAAGACGGTGATGTCAGTCTGCTGTCAGACGGTGATGTCAGTAGTCTGCTGTCAGACGGCGATGTCAGTAGTCTGCTGTCAGACGGCGATGTCAGTAGTCTGCTATAAGACGGCGATGTCAGTAGTCTATAAGACGGTGATGTCAGTAGTCTGCTATAAGACGGTGATGTCAGTAGTCTGCTATAAGACGGTGATGTCAGTAGTCTAAGACGGTGATGTCAGTAGTCTAAGACGGTGATGTCAGTAGTCTATAAGACGGTGATGTCAGTAGTCTATAAGACGGTGATGTCAGTAGTCTATAAGACGGTGATGTCAGTAGTCTATAAGACGGTGATATCAGTAGTCTATAAGACGGTGATGTCAGTAGTCTATAAGATGGTGATGTCAGTAGTCTATAAGACGGTGATGTCAGTAGTCTGCTATAAGACGGTGATGTCAGTAGTCTGCTATAAGACGGTGATGTCAGTAGTCTGCTATAAGACGGTGATGTCAGTAGTCTGCTATAAGATGGTGATATCAGTAGTCTGCTATAAGACGGTGATGTCAGTAGTCTGCTATAAGACGGTGATGTCAGTAGTCTGCTATAAGACGGTGATGTCAGTAGTCTGCTATAAGACGGTGATGTCAGTAGTCTGCTATAAGACGGTGATGTCAGTAGTCTGCTATAAGACGGCGATGTCAGTAGTCTGCTGTCAGACGGCGATGTCAGTAGTCTGCTGTCAGACGGCGATGTCAGTAGTCTGCTATAAGACGGCGATGTCAGTAGTCTGCTATAAGACGGCGATGTCAGTAGTCTGCTGTCAGGCGGCGATGTCAGTAGTCTGCTATAAGACGGCGATGTCAGTAGTCTGCTATAAGACGGCGATGTCAGTAGTCTGCTGTAAGACGGCGATGTCAGTAGTCTGCTACAAGACGGTGATGTCAGTAGTTTGTTATTAGACGTGATGTCAGTAGTCTGCTATAAGACGGTGATGTCAGTAGTCTACTGTAAGACGGTGATGTCAGTAGTCTGCTACAAGACGGTGATGTCAGTGGTTTGTTATTAGACGGTGATGTCAGTAATCTGCTACAAGACGGTGATGTCAGTAGTCTGCTACAAGACGGTGATGTCAGTAGTCTGCTACAAGACGGTGATGTCAGTAGTTTGTTATTAGACGGTGATGTCAGTAGTCTGCTATAAGACGGTGATGTCAGTAGTTTGTTATTAGACGGTGATGTCAGTAGTCTACTGCAGTTTAAGATGGTGATGTCAGTAGTCTACTGTAAGACAGTGATGTCAGTAGTCTGCTATAAGACGGTGATGTCAGTAGTCTGCTATAAGACGGTGATGTCAGTAGTCTACTGTAAGACAGTGATGTCAGTAGTCTGCTGTAAGACGGTGATGTCAGTAGTCTGCTATAAGACGGTGATGTCAGTAGTCTGCTATAAGACAGTGATGTCAGTAGTCTGCTATAAGACAGTGATGTCAGTAGTCTAAGACGGTGATGTCAGTAGTCTATAAGACGGTGATGTCAGTAGTCTATAAGACGGTGATGTCAGTAGTCTATAAGACGGTGATGTCAGTAGTCTATAAGACGGTGATGTCAGTAGTCTATAAAACGGTAATGTCAGTAGTCTGCTATAAGACGGTGATGTCAGTAGTCTGCTATAAGACGGTGATGTCAGTAGTTTGCTATAAAACGGTGATGTCAGTTGTCTGCTATAAGACGGTGATGTCAGTAGTCTGCTATAAGACGGTGATGTCAGTAGTCTGCTATAAGACAGTGATGTCAGTAGTCTGCTATAAGACGGTGATGTCAGTAGTCTGCTATAAGACGGTGATGTCAGTAGTCTGCTATAAGACGGTGATGTCAGTAGTCTGCTATAAGACGGTGATGTCAGTAGTCTGCTATAAGACGGCGATGTCAGTAGTCTGCTATAAGACGGTGATGTCAGTCTGCTATAAGACGGTGATGTCAGTAGTCTGCTGTCAGACGGCGATGTCAGTAGTCTGCTGTCAGACGGCGATGTCAGTAGTCTGCTGTCAGATGGCGATGTCAGTAGTCTGCTGTCAGACGGCGATGTCAGTAGTCTGCTGTCAGACGGCGATGTCAGTAGTCTGCTGTCAGACGGCGATGACAGTAGTCTGCTGTCAGACGGCGATGTCAGTAGTCTGCTGTCAGACGGCGATGTCAGTAGTCTGCTATAAGACGGCGATGTCAGTGGTCTGCTATAAGACGGCGATGTCAGTGGTCTGCTATAAGACGGCGATGTCAGTAGTCTGCTATAAGACGGCGATGTCAGTAGTCTGTTAGACGGTGATGTCAGTAGTCTGCTATAAGACGGCGATGTCAGTAGTCTGCTATAAGACGGCGATGTCAGTAGTCTGCTGTAAGACGGCGATGTCAGTAGTCTGCTGTAAGACGGCGATGTCAGTAGTCTGCTGTAAGACGGCGATGTCAGTAGTCTGCTGTAAGACGGCGATGTCAGTAGTCTGTTGTAAGACGGCGATGTCAGTAGTCTGCTGTAAGACGGCGATGTCAGTAGTCTGCTGTAAGACGGCGATGTCAGTAGTCTGCTATAAGACGGCGATGTCAGTAGTCTGCTATAAGACGGCGATGTCAGTAGTCTATTAGACGGCGATGTCAGTAGTCTGCTATAAGACGGCGATGTCAGTAGACTGCTATAAGACGGCGATGACAGTAGTCTGTAAGACGGCGATGTCAGTCTGCTGTAAGAAGGCGATGTCAGTAGTCTGCTGTAAGACGGCGATGTCAGTAGTCTGCTGTAAGACGGCGATGTCAGTAGTCTGCTGTAAGACGGCGATGTCAGTAGTCTGCTGTTAGACGGCGATGTCAGTAGTCTGCTGTAAGACGGCGATGTCAGTAGTCTGCTGTCAGACGGCGATGTCAGTAGTCTGCTATAAGACGGCGATGTCAGTAGTCTGCTATAAGACGGCGATGTCAGTAGTCTGCTATAAGACGGCGATGTCAGTAGTCTGCTATAAGACGGCGATGTCAGTAGTCTGCTATAAGACGGTGATGTCAGTAGTTTGTTATAAGACGGTGATATCAGTCTGCTGTCAGACGGTGATGTCAGTAGTCTGCTGTCAGACGGCGATGTCAGTAGTCTGCTGTCAGACGGCGATGTCAGTAGTCTGCTATAAGACGGCGATGTCAGTAGTCTATAAGACGGTGATGTCAGTAGTCTGCTATAAGACGGTGATGTCAGTAGTCTGCTATAAGACGGTGATGTCAGTAGTCTAAGACGGTGATGTCAGTAGTCTATAAGACGGTGATGTCAGTAGTCTATAAGACGGTGATGTCAGTAGTCTATAAGACGGTGATGTCAGTAGTCTATAAGACGGTGATGTCAGTAGTCTATAAGACGGTGATGTCAGTAGTCTGCTATAAGACGGTGATGTCAGTAGTCTGCTATAAGACGGTGATGTCAGTAGTCTGCTATAAGACGGTGATGTCAGTAGTCTGCTATAAGATGGTGATGTCAGTAGTCTGCTATAAGACGGTGATGTCAGTAGTCTGCTATAAGACGGTGATGTCAGTAGTCTGCTATAAGACGGTGATGTCAGTAGTCTGCTATAAGACGGTGATGTCAGTAGTCTGCTATAAGACGGTGATGTCAGTAGTCTGCTATAAGACGGTGATGTCAGTAGTCTGCTATAAGACGGCGATGTCAGTAGTCTGCTGTCAGACGGCGATGTCAGTAGTCTGCTGTCAGACGGCGATGTCAGTAGTCTGCTATAAGACGGCGATGTCAGTAGTCTGCTATAAGACGGCGATGTCAGTAGTCTGCTATAAGACGGCGATGTCAGTAGTCTGCTGTCAGGCGGCGATGTCAGTAGTCTGCTATAAGACGGCGATGTCAGTAGTCTGCTATAAGACGGCGATGTCAGTAGTCTGCTGTAAGACGGCGATGTCAGTAGTCTGCTACAAGACGGTGATGTCAGTAGTTTGTTATTAGACGGTGATGTCAGTAGTCTGCTATAAGACGGTGATGTCAGTAGTCTACTGTAAGACGGTGATGTCAGTAGTCTGCTACAAGACGGTGATGTCAGTAGTTTGTTATTAGACGGTGATGTCAGTAATCTGCTACAAGACGGTGATGTCAGTAGTCTGCTACAAGACGGTGATGTCAGTAGTCTGCTACAAGACGGTGATGTCAGTAGTTTGTTATTAGACGGTGATGTCAGTAGTCTGCTATAAGACGGTGATGTCAGTAGTTTGTTATTAGACGGTGATGTCAGTAGTCTACTGCAGTTTAAGATGGTGATGTCAGTAGTCTACTGTAAGACAGTGATGTCAGTAGTCTGCTATAAGACAGTGATGTCAGTAGTCTGCTATAAGACGGTGATGTCAGTAGTCTGCTATAAGACGGTGATGTCAGTAGTCTACTGTAAGACAGTGATGTCAGTAGTCTGCTGTAAGACGGTGATGTCAGTAGTCTGCTGTAAGACGGTGATGTCAGTAGTCTGCTATAAGACGGTGATGTCAGTAGTCTGCTATAAGACAGTGATGTCAGTAGTCTGCTATAAGACAGTGATGTCAGTAGTCTAAGACGGTGATGTCAGTAGTCTATAAGACGGTGATGTCAGTAGTCTATAAGACGGTGATGTCAGTAGTCTATAAGACGGTGATGTCAGTAGTCTATAAGACGGTGATGTCAGTAGTCTATAAGACGGTGATGTCAGTAGTCTATAAGACGGTAATGTCAATAGTCTGCTATAAGACGGTGATGTCAGTAGTCTGCTATAAGACGGTGATGTCAGTAGTCTGCTATAAGACGGTGATGTCAGTAGTCTGCTATAAAACGGTGATGTCAGTAGTCTGCTATAAGACGGTGATGTCAGTAGTCTGCTATAAGACGGTGATGTCAGTAGTCTGCTATAAGACAGTGATGTCAGTAGTCTGCTATAAGACGGTGATGTCAGTAGTCTGCTATAAGACGGTGATGTCAGTAGTCTGCTATAAGACGGTGATGTCAGTAGTCTGCTATAAGACGGCGATGTCAGTAGTCTGCTATAAGACGGTGATGTCATTCTGCTATAAGACGGTGATGTCAGTAGTCTGCTGTCAGACGGCGATGTCAGTAGTCTGCTGTCAGACGGCGATGTCAGTAGTCTGCTGTCAGATGGCGATGTCAGTAGTCTGCTGTCAGACGGCGATGTCAGTAGTCTGCTGTCAGACGGCGATGTCAGTAGTCTGCTGTCAGACGGCGATGACAGTAGTCTGCTGTCAGACGGCGATGTCAGTAGTCTGCTGTCAGACGGCGATGTCAGTAGTCTGCTATAAGACGGCGATGTCAGTGGTCTGCTATAAGACGGCGATGTCAGTAGTCTGCTATAAGACGGCGATGTCAGTAGTCTGCTATAAGACGGCGATGTCAGTAGTCTGTTATTAGACGGTGATGTCAGTAGTCTGCTATAAGACGGCGATGTCAGTAGTCTGCTATAAGACGGCGATGTCAGTAGTCTGCTGTAAGACGGCGATGTCAGTAGTCTGCTGTAAGACGGCGATGTCAGTAGTCTGCTGTAAGACGGCGATGTCAGTAGTCTGCTGTAAGACGGCGATGTCAGTAGTCTGCTGTAAGACGGCGATGTCAGTAGTCTGCTGTAAGACGGCGATGTCAGTAGTCTGCTGTAAGACGGCGATGTCAGTAGTCTGCTATAAGACGGCGATGTCAGTAGTCTGCTATAAGACGGCGATGTCAGTAGTCTATTAGACGGCGATGTCAGTAGTCTGCTATAAGACGGCGATGTCAGTAGACTGCTATAAGACGGCGATGACAGTAGTCTGTAAGACGGCGATGTCAGTCTGCTGTAAGAAGGCGATGTCAGTAGTCTGCTGTCAGACGGCGATGTCAGTAGTCTGCTATAAGACGGCGATGTCAGTAGACTGCTATAAGACGGCGATGACAGTAGTCTGTAAGACGGCGATGTCAGTAGTCTGCTATAAGACGGCGATGTCAGTAGTCTGCTGTCAGACGGCGATGTCAGTAGTCTGCTGTAAGACGGCGATGTCAGTAGTCTACTGTAAGACGGCGATGTCAGTAGTCTACTGTAAGACGGCGATGTCAGTAGTCTGCTGTCAGACGGCGATGTCAGTAGTCTGCTGTCAGACGGTGATGTCAGTAGTCTGCTACAAGACGGCGATGTCAGTAGTCTGCTACAAGACGGCGATGTCAGTAGTCTGCTACAAGACGGCGATGTCAGTAGTCTGCTACAAGACGGCGATGTCAGTAGTCTGCTACAAGACGGCGATGTCAGTAGTCTGCTGTAAGACGGCGATGTCAGTAGTCTGCTGTAAGACGGCGATGTCAGTAGTCTGCTGTAAGACGGCGATGTCAGTAGTCTGCTGTAAGACGGCGATGTCAGTAGTCTGCTGTAAGACGGCGATGTCAGTAGTCTGCTGTAAGACGGCGATGTCAGTAGTCTGCTGTCAGACGGCGATGTCAGTAGTCTGCTGTCAGACGGCGATGTCAGTAGTCTGCTGTCAGACGGCGATGTCAGTAGTCTGCTGTCAGACGGCGATGTCAGTAGTCTGCTGTCAGACGGCGATGTCAGTAGTCTGCTGTCAGACGGCGATGTCAGTAGTCTGCTGTCAGACGGCGATGTCAGTAGTCTGCTGTCAGACGGCGATGTCAGTAGTCTGCTGTCAGACGGCGATGTCAGTAGTCTGCTGTCAGACGGCGATGTCAGTAGTCTGCTGTCAGACGGCGATGTCAGTAGTCTGCTGTCAGACGGCGATGTCAGTAGTCTGCTGTCAGACGGCGATGTCAGTAGTCTGCTGTCAGACGGCGATGTCAGTAGTCTGCTGTCAGACGGCGATGTCAGTAGTCTGCTGTAAGACGGCGATGTCAGTAGTCTGCTGTCAGACGGCGATGTCAGTAGTCTGCTGTCAGACGGCGATGTCAGTAGTCTGCTGTCAGACGGCGATGTCAGTAGTCTGCTGTCAGACGGCGATGTCAGTAGTCGGCTGTCAGACGGCGATGTCAGTAGTCGGCTGTCAGACGGCGATGTCAGTAGTCTGCTATAAGACGGCGATGTCAGTAGTCTGCTATAAGACGGCGATGTCAGTAGTCTGCTATAAGACGGCGATGTCAGTAGTCTGCTGTCAGGCGGCGATGTCAGTAGTCTGCTGTCAGGCGGCGATGTCAGTTGTCTGCTGTCAGGCGGCGATGTCAGTAGTCTGCTGTCAGGCGGCGATGTCAGTAGTCTGCTGTCAGGCGGCGATGTCAGTAGTCTGCTGTAAGGCGGCGATGTCAGTAGTCTGCTGTAAGACGGCGATGTCAGTAGTCTGCTGTCAGGCGGCGATGTCATTAGTCTGCTGTCAGGCGGCGATGTCAGTAGTCTGCTGTAAGACGGCGATGTCAGTAGTCTGCTGTAAGACGGCGATGTCAGTAGTCTGCTGTCAGGCGGCGATGTCATTAGTCTGCTGTCAGGCGGCGATTTCAGTAGTCTGCTGTCAGGCGGCGATGGGGGAAAAAAAGATCCGGCTGCAGATAGACATTTATGATCTTTATCACATTTGTTCTGGAGAATTTTCCTGAGCTTTTATGACGTCCATTAAAATCCACTGAGAACCCCTCAGTAACACACGGTTATGTTTAAGTTATTGCACTGTTCATGTAGCCTGGTTTTGACCAGCTAATATCCTTTACCACCGATCAAGCAACATTATGGACTAAACGTTCAAATCCTGCTGCTACAGGAATATGTTGCTGCGAGAATACTGGTCAAATTAAGATTCATACATCTGTAATTATCATCAGTTCATTTCTTCTTGGTAACAAAACACTTCTCTATTGTTTTGGTAAATAAATAAAAAGCTCTCTTTTACCTTTCCTAAATGGACATGTTATATTTGATAGTATAATGTGTCAATACTCTGGCCATATTAATCCACAGTCAGATGAAGGTGTGGTCAGTGGTTTGTCCTCTCTTCACTCCTCCTTAATCCACAGTCAGATGAAGGTGTGGTCAGTGGTTTGTCCTCTCTTCACTCCTCCTTATTCCACAGTCAGATGAAGGTGTGGTCAGTGGTTTGTCCTCTCTTCACTCCTCCTTAATCCACAGTCAGATGAAGGTGTGGTCAGTGGTTTGTCCTCTCTTCACTCCTCCTTATTCCACAGTCAGATGAAGGTGTGGTCAGTGGTGTGTCCTCTCTTCACTCCTCCTTAATCCACAGTTAGATGAAGGTGTGGTCAGTGGTGTGTCCTCTCTTCACTCCTCCATTTTAATCCACAGTCAGATGAAGGTGTGGTTAGTGGTTTGTCCTCTCTTCACTCCTCCTTATTCCACAGTCAGATGAAGGTGTGGTTAGTGGTTTGTCCTCTCTTCACTCCTCCTTATTCCACAGTCAGATGAAGGTGTGGTCAGTGGTTTGTCCTCTCTTCACTCCTCCTTATTCCACAGTCAGATGAAGGTGTAGTCAGTGGTTTGTCCTCTCTTCACTCCTCCATTTTAATCCACAGTCAGATGAAGGTGTGGTTAGTGGTTTGTCCTCTCTTCACTCCTCCTTAATCCACAGTCAGATGAAGGTGTGGTCAGTGGTGTGTCCTCTCTTCACTCCTCCTTAATCCACAGTCAGATGAAGGTGTGGTCAGTGGTTTGTCCTCTCTTCACTCCATTTTAATCCACAGTCAGATGAAGGTGTGGTCAGTGGTTTGTCCTCTCTTCACTCCTCATTATTCCACAGTCAGATGAAGGTGTGGTCAGTGGTGTGTCCTCTCTTCACTCCTCCTTATTCCACAGTCAGATGAAGGTGTGGTTAGTGGTTTGTCCTCTCTTCACTCCTCCTTATTCCACAGTCAGATGAAGGTGTGGTCAGTGGTTTGTCCTCTCTTCACTCCTCCTTATTCCACAGTCAGATGAAGGTGTGGTCAGTGGTTTGTCCTCTCTTCACTCCTCCATTTTAATCCACAGTCAGATGAAGGTGTGGTTAGTGGTTTGTCCTCTCTTCACTCCTCCTTAATCGACAGTCAGATGAAGGTGTGGTCAGTGGTGTGTCCTCTCTTCACTCCTCCTTAATCCACAGTCAGATGAAGGTGTGGTCAGTGGTTTGTCCTCTCTTCACTCCTCCTTAATCCACAGTCAGATGAAGGTGTGGTCAGTGGTTTGTCCTCTCTTCACTCCTCCTTATTCCACAGTCAGATGAAGGTGTGGTCAGTGGTGTGTCCTCTCTTCACTCCTCCTTATTCCACAGTCAGATGAAGGTGTGGTCAGTGGTTTGTCCTCTCTTCACTCCTCCATTTTAATCCACAGTCAGATGAAGGTGTGGTCAGTGGTTTGTCATCTCTTCACTCCTCCTTATTCCACAGTCAGATGAAGGTGTGGTCAGTGGTTTGTCCTCTCTTCACTCCTCCATTTTAATCCACAGTCAGATGAAGGTGTGGTCAGTGGTTTGTCCTCTCTTCACTCCATTTGATTCCACAGTCAGATTAAGGTGTGGTCAGTGGTTTGTCCTCTCTTCACTCCTCCTTAATCCACAGTCAGATGAAGGTGTGGTCAGTGGTTTGTTCTCTCTTCACTCCTCCTTAATCCACAGTCAGATGAAGGTGTGGTCAGTGGTTTGTCCTCTCTTCACTCCATTTGATTCCACAGTCAGATTAAGGTGTGGTCAGTGGTTTGTCCTCTCTTCACTCCTCCTTATTCCACAGTCAGATGAAGGTGTGGTCAGTGGTTTGTTCTCTCTTCACTCCTCCTTAATCCACAGTCAGATGAAGGTGTGGTCAGTGGTTTGTCATTTCTTCACTCCTCCACTTTAAAAGGCCCTAATGGTGATTGAAGTTCGTGTCTCACTTCAACGCTCTGAATCTGGGAATCATCTCAATTGAATCCCACTTCCTCTGACTGCAGCCCCCCCCCCCTGCTTATGCTTACATTGCCAAAGCAAGTGAAATAGACAGGAGGTAAACAAGTGAAATAGACAGGAGGTAAACAAGTGAAATAGACAGGCAGTAAACAAGTGAAATAGACAGGCAGTAAACAAGTGAAATAGACAGGCAGTAAACAAGTGAAATAGACAGGAAGTAGACAAGTGAAATAGACAGGCAGTAAACAAGTGAAATAGACAGGAGGTAGACAAGTGAAATAGACAGGAGGTAAACAAGTGAAATAGACAGGAGGTAAACAAGTGAAATAGACAGGAGGTAAACAAGTGAAATAGACAGGAGGTAAACAAGTGAAATAGACAGGAGGTAAACAAGTGAAATAGACAGGAGGTAAACAAGTGAAATAGACAGGAAGTAAACAAGGGGAAAAAAATAAGGGAAATAATCCATCAGAAATGAGAGAAACAAAAACTCAAGTTTTAATATAAACTATCTTTCTCTCATTCTGGCTGCCCACCTACCTCTTTCTGACTAGTCCTCTCTGGCCTCACAGTAGGCCTCCACTCTGGCCTCCACTCTGGCCTCACAGTAGGCCTCCACTCTGGCCTCACAGTAGGCCTCCACTCTGGCTTCACAGTGGGCCTCCTCTCCTCTCTGGCCTCACAGTGGGCCTCTCCTCTCTGGTCCTCACAGTGGACCTCCTCTCCTCTCTGGTCCTCACAGTGGACCTCCTCTCCTCTCTGGTCCTCACCGTGGACCTCCTCTCCTCTCTGGTCCTCACAGTGGACCTCCTCTCCTCTCTGGCTTCACAGTGGGCCTCCTCTCCTCTCTGGTCCTCACAGTGGACCTCCTCTCCTCTCTGGTCCTCACAGTGGACCTCCTCTCCTCTCTGGTCCTCACTGTGGACCTCCTCTCCTCTCTGGCCTCACAGTAGGCCTCCTCTCCTCTCTGGCCTCACAGTGGGCCTCCTCTCCTCTCTGGCCTCACAGTGGGCCTCCTCTCCTCTCTGGTCCTCACCGTGGACCTCCTCTCCTCTCTGGCCTCACAGTGGGCCTCCTCTCTGGTCCTCACCGTGGGCCTCCTCTCCTCTCTGGTCCTCACCGTGGGCCTCCTCTCCTCTCTGGTCCTCACCGCGGGCCTCCTCTCCTCTCTGGTCCTCACCGCGGGCCTCCTCTCCTCTCTGGTCCTCACCGCGGGCCTCCTCTCATAACAGCTGCCCGGCCAGTGAGTGGAGCAGGGCTTATGTCAGTTCCCCCCTGAGTCGCATCCAGCCTTTTGACCCGCTGTTCTGTAGCGCTGAAAGGCACGGGGAATTGGAATACGCTGACGACTTAACAAAAAGCTGCCGAGCACCAGAGGACTGAGTCCTGGCTGGCTGAACTGGAGAATTCTGATCTACCCACACGCACGGACGGACAGAGAGGAGTTTCTTACCCGAGCACCAGAGGACTGAGTCCTGGCTGGCTGAACTGGAGAATTCTGATCTACCCACACGCACGGACGGACAGAGAGGAGTTTCTTACCCGAGCACCAGAGGACTGAGTCCTGGCTGGCTGAACTGGAGAATTCTGATCTACCCACACGCACGGACGGACAGAGAGGAGTTTCTTACCCGAGCACCAGAGGACTGGGGCCTGGCTGGCTGACCTGGAGAATTCTGATCTACCCACACGCACGGACGGACAGAGAGGAGTTTCTTGCCCGAGCACCTGCACCTTTGCCTTCCCACTTGTCAAGTGCCCTTTTGGGTGGGGGTTTATACAGTACCAGTCAACAGTTTTAGAAAACCTCCTCATTCATGGGCTTTTCTTCATTTGGACTATTTTTAACATTGTAGAATAATAATGGTGACATCAACACTATGAAATAACACATGGAATAATGTAATAACCAAAAAAGTGTTTCAACAAATCAGAATATATTAGATTTTCTTGAAAGTAGGCACCCTTTGCCTTGATGACAGCTTTGCACACTCTTGGCATTCTCTCAACCAGCTTCATGTGGTAGTCATCTGGAGTGCATTTCAATTAACAGGTGTGCCTTGTTAAAAGTTAATTTGTGGAATTTATTTCCTTCTTAATGCATTTGAGCCAATCAGTTTTATGACAAGGTATGGGTGGTATACAGAAGATAGCCCTATTTAAGTCCAAGTCCATATTATGGCAAGAACAGCTCAAATAAGCAAAGAGAAACGACAGTCCATCATTACTTTAAGACATGAAGGTCAGTCAATATAGAACATTAAGGACTTTTTTTCAAGTGCAGTCGCAAAAACCATCAAGCACAATGACGAAACTGGCTCTCATGAGGAGTTGCCTCTGCTGCAGAGGATAAGTTCATTAGAGTTACCAGCCTCAGAAATTGCAGGCCAAATAAATGCTTCACAGAGTTCAAGTAACAGACACATCTCAACATCAACTGTTCAGTGGAGACTGCGTGAATCAGGCCTTCGTGGTCGAATTGCTGCAAAGAAACCACTACTAAATGACACCAATAAGAAGAAGATACTTGCTTGGTCCAAGAAACACGAGCAATGGACATTAGACCGGTGGAAATTGGTCCTTTGCTCTGGATGAGTCCAAATTTGAGATTTTTGGTTCCAACCATCGTGTCTTTGTGAGACGCAGAGTAGGTGAATGGATGATCTCTGCATGTGTGGTTCCCACTGTGAAGCATGGAGGAGGTGGTATGGGGGTGCTTTGCTGGTGACACTGTATGTGATTTATTTAGAATTCAAGGCACACTTAACCAGCATGGCAACCACAGCATTCTGCCAATACGCCACTCCCACTTAGCCCAAACCAAATGGGATATCATTTGTTTTTCAACACAACAATGACCCAACACACCTCCAGGCTGTTTAAGGGCTATTTGACCAAGAAGGAAAGTGATGGAGTGCTGCATCAGATAACCTGGCCTCCACAATCACCTGACCTCAACCCAATTGAGATGGTTTGGGATAAGTTGGACCACAGAGTGAAGGAAAAGCAGCCAACAAGTACTCAGCGTATGTTGGAACTCCTTCAAGACTATTGGAAAAGCATTCCAGGTGAAGCTGGTTGAGAGAAAGCCAAGTGTGTGCAAAGCTGTCATCAAGGCAAAGGGGGGCTACTTTGAAGAATCTCAAATATTACATTTTGATTTGTTTAACACTTTCTTGGTTACTTCATGATTCCATATGTGTTATTTCATAGTTTTGATGTCTTCAAAAATGTAAGTAATCGTACAAATAAAAACATTTTAATGAGACGGTGTCTACACTTTTAACTGGTACGGTGTGTGTGTGAGTGTATAAATACATACACAGTTTTTGTCATTGTTGTTCTGAACCCACTGCCCCCATGTCATAGTGAAGTCTTCACGTTCACCCCCTCCCCAAACATGTATGTGATGTGGTCACCAGTGAAGTGTGTGTAGCTAGTTACCTCATTTAAATATCAACTGCCCCACCAGCCTCGGCATAATATTTGATGGGAACACTTGATTTTACATCGTCAATATTGGGTCTGGTTGCCTACTGCATCAGAGAGAGGCAGAACGGAGAGATGAGCGGTTTCGTCAATGACCCTCCAACTCAACGCCATCCCTAATTCAGGTGGGGGTGTTGAACATATGTGTCAGGGCAGCAGCAACACAGTCTAGACTTAGAGAGAGACACCGTGGCTGAGAGAGGGAGAGACCGTGGCTGAGAGAGAGGGAGAGACCGTGGCTGAGAGAGAGGGAGAGACCGTGGCTGAGAGAGAGGGAGAGACCGTGGCTGAGAGAGAGGGAGAGACCGTGGCTGAGAGAGAGGGAGAGACCGTGGCTGAGAGAGAGGGAGAGACCGTGGCTGAGAGAGAGGGAGAGACCGTGGCTGAGAGAGAGGGAGAGACCGTGGCTGAGAGAGAGGGAGAGACCGTGGCTGAGAGAGGGGGAGAGACCGTGGCTGAGAGAGGGGGAGAGACCGTGGCTGAGAGAGGGGGAGAGACCGTGGCTGAGAGAGGGGGAGAGACCGTGGCTGAGAGAGGGGGAGAGACCGTGGCTGAGAGAGGGGGAGAATGGGCCCGGGACTCAGAATCATAATTTGGCATAAGCAGGATTTAGCGCTGAATGAAATGGGGGGTGATGGGGGGTTAAAGTTCTTTGTGGAGATTTCAATGTGATATCAGGTTCTGAGCCTGACGACACTGATGAGGGAGGTAACCACCACATATTTGAACACCCCTCCTTGTACACTGGCCCTATTTATAAATAATGGAAACAGTCCTGAACAAAAAGAGGAAGGAGTTAGTGCATCTCTGTCGAGCGTTAGGCCTGCACAGGCTTAATGATAGAGTCAGAGGGGACTCTTTTTAGGTCGGTTCACTTACTGCTCAGCTCTTGGGACAAGTGTAGTCGATTATGTCATCACTGACGTGGACCCCCCCCCCCCCCCCCCTCCATTAGCCACCACAGTCAGATCAACGTGTTTCTGAACAAATTAACCAGCAGTAAGGATTTTTTTTAAATTTATTTTTATTTAACTATCCATTAAATAGTACAAACTGAACCAATCGTACAGATGGGCTCCAAACATATTTATTATGGATCCCCATTGGCTGCTGCCAAGGCAAAACCTACTCTTCCTGAGGTCTGGCTAAATGAAGGCAGTTGCAACAGAATTTCACTGAAACATTAAACTCCAAATGAAATGATGAACTCTGTTCAGGTCTTCAATAACTTCCCGAAACCATTTTAAAGGAGGTATCCATTCGGCTAACAGAGACATTAATTGTATTTTCCAAATAGCAACATTTGAAAGCAAATCTGAGAGAACCAAAGAAATGCAAAACAAGAAAACAGAAAGTTTCTAAATAAATAAAATGCTTTGATGACGAATGTAAAACAATTGGAAAACACCTGAGACGAACGTCAAGTGAAAAACATAAACAGCAAAATAACCCAGAGCTACGATATGAATACTTAGAAACTCAAACAGTAGAAACGTACACTGAAACGCAATAAATATATATTTTTTTTAACCAATAAGACGACTGATGAAATTCTAAACGCAATTGACCGAAATCAGTTCTGCCTCCTCTCCTCTCTGGCCTCACAGTAGGCCTCCACTCTGCGACGTGTGGAATTATTTAAGCACAACAAAGCCACAAGAATTAGCCATACAAGATTTGAGGAATTTATATGAACCTATTTTGATTATATATGTAAAAAAAATATTCCATTTAAAGAAGTCTCACAACATAGAAATTCAAGAAACATGTAACATCATTGAATCAGTCATTTAAAAAAACAACCAACATCCATGACATTACCCAGTTTTTTTTTATTTTTATTTTACCTTTATTTAACCAGGCAAGTCAGTTAAGAACAAATTCTTATTTTCAATGACGGCCTGGGAACAGTGGGTTAACTGCCTGTTCAGGGGCAGAACGACAGATTTGTACCTTGTCAGCTCGGGGGTTTGAACTCGCAACCTTCCGGTTACTAGTCCAACGCTCTAACCACTAGGCTACCCTGCCGCCCCGTAACCCAACCCAGTAACCCAACAACAACTACAGTACACTGGGCAACAATATAAACGCAACATGCAACAATTACAAAGATTTTTACTGAGTTTACAGTTCATTTTAAGAAATCAGTCAATTGAAATTAATTCAATTAGGCCCTAATCTATGGATTTCACATGACTGGGCCGGGGCCTAGGAGGGCATAGGTCCACCCACTGGAGAGCCATGCCCAGCCAATCAGAATGAGACCCCCCCCCCTCCCCCTACGGTGAGGGCAGAGTGGAGGCCACTGTGCCAACCCCCCCGTCACTGTGCCCCCGTCACTGTGCCACCCCCCCCCCCCCGTCACTGTTCTCCCGTCACTGTGCCACCCCCCCCCCCCGTTGTGTGTTCTGTCCCTGCTACAACGTGTTCATTAGGACACGCCTAACTGAAACGCGTTCACTAGGACACGCCTAACTGAAACGCGTTCACTAGGACACGCCTAACTGAAACGCGTTCACTAGGACACGCCTAACTGAAACGCGTTCACTAGGACACGCCTAACTGAAACGCGTTCACTAGGACACGCCTAACTGAAACGCGTTCACTAGGACACGCCTAACTGAAACGCGTTCACTAGGACACGCCTAACTGAAACGCGTTCACTAGGACACGCCTAACTAAAACGCGTTCATTAGGACACGCCTAACTGAAACGCGTTCACTAGGACACGCCTAACTGAAACGCGTTCACTAGGACACGCCTAACTGAAACGCGTTCACTAGGACACGCCTAACTGAAACGCGTTCACTAGGACACGCCTAACTGAAACGCGTTCACTAGGACACGCCTAACTGAAACGCGTTCACTAGGACACGCCTAACTGAAACGCGCTCACTAGGACACGCCTAACTGAAACGCGTTCACTAGGACACGCCTAACTGAAACGCGTTCACTAGGACACGCCTAACTGAAACGCGTTCATTAGGACACGCCTAACTGAAACGCGTTCATTAGGACACGCCTAACTGAAACGCGTTCATTAGGACACGCCTAACTGAAACGCGTTCTTTAGGACACGCCTAACTGAAACGCGTTCTTTAGGACACGCCTAACTAAAACGCGTTCACTAGGACACGCCTAACTGAAACGCGTTCATTAGGACACGCCTAACTGAAACGCGTTCACTAGGACACGCCTAACTAAAACGCGTTCACTAGGACACGCCTAACTGAAACGCGTTCACTAGGACACGCCTAACTAAAACGCGTTCATTAGGACACGCCTAACTGAAACGCGTTCATTAGGACACGCCTAACTGAAACGCGTTCATTAGGACACGCCTAACTGAAACGCGTTCTTTAGGACACGCCTAACTGAAACGCGTTCTTTAGGACACGCCTAACTGAAACGCGTTCATTAGGACACGCCTAACTGAAACGCGTTCATTAGGACACGCCTAACTGAAACGCGTTCTTTAGGACACGCCTAACTGAAACGCGTTCACTAGGACACGCCTAACTGAAACGCGTTCACTAGGACACGCCTAACTGAAACGCGTTCACTAGGACACTCCTAACTGAAACGCGTTCACTAGGACACGCCTAACTGAAACGCGTTCACTAGGACACGCCTAACTGAAACGCGTTCACTAGGACACGCCTAACTGAAACGCGTTCACTAGGACACGCCTAACTGAAACGCGTTCATTAGGACACGCCTAACTGAAACGCGTTCATTAGGACACGCCTAACTGAAACGCGTTCATTAGGACACGCCTAACTGAAACGCGTTCACTAGGACACGCCTAACTGAAACGCGTTCACTAGGACACGCCTAACTAAAACGCGTTCACTAGGACACGCCTAACTGAAACGCGTTCATTAGGACACGCCTAACTGAAACGCGTTCACTAGGACACGCCTAACTGAAACGCGTTCACTAGGACACGCCTAACTGAAACGCGTTCACTAGGACACGCCTAACTAAAACGCGTTCATTAGGACACGCCTAACTGAAACGCGTTCATTAGGACACGCCTAACTGAAACGCGTTCATTAGGACACGCCTAACTGAAACGCGTTCTTTAGGACACGCCTAACTGAAACGCGTTCATTAGGACACGCCTAACTGAAACGCGTTCATTAGGACACGCCTAACTGAAACGCGTTCTTTAGGACACGCCTAACTGAAACGCGTTCTTTAGGACACGCCTAACTGAAACGCGTTCTTTAGGACACGCCTAACTGAAACGCGTTCATTAGGACACGCCTAGCTGAAACGTGTTCTTTAGGACACGCCTAACTGAAACGTGTTAGAAGTTGGATGCAACCCTACATTGTACATGTTCAGGTAGTACCTTTCCCAGTTCAGACGGGATTTCTACTGTTTGTGCCTAGTGAACAGAGGCGCTTGTCTCTGATCTGCTAACAAGTGCTGAGAAGGAGGGGGAAAGGGATGAGCAGAGAGATGGAGAAGAGGAAAGGGAGGAGCAGAGAGATGGAGAGGAGGAGGAGGAGGGGGAAAGGGAGGAGCAGAGATGGAGAGGAGGAGGAGGAGGGGGAAAGGGAGGAGCAGAGATGGAGAGGAGGAGGTGGAAAGGGAGGAGCAGAGATGGAGAGGAGGAGGAGGAGGGGGAAAGGGAGGAGCAGAGATGAAGAGGAGAAGGAGGAGGGGGAAAGGGAGGAGCAGAGAGATGGAGAGGAGGAAAGGGAGGAGCAGAAAGATGGAGAGGAGGAGGGGGAAAGGGAGAAGCAGAGAGATGGAGGGGAGGAGGAGGAGGGGGAAATGGAGGAGCAGAGAGATGGAGAGGAGGAAAGGGAGGAGCAGAGAGGAGGAGGAGGGGGGAAAGGGAGGAGCAGAGAGATGAAGAGGAGGAGGAGGAGGAGGAGGGGGAAAGGGAGAAGCAGAGAGATGGAGGGGAGGAGGAGGAGGGTAAATGGAGGATCAGAGAGATGAGGAGGGGGAAAGGGAGGAGCAGAGAGATGAAGGGGCGGAGGAGGGGGAAAGGGAGGAGCAGAGAGATGAAGGGGAGGAGGAGAGGAGGAGGAAAGGGAGGAGCAGAGAGATGAAGAGGAGGAGGAGGAGAGGAGGGGCATTTAGCTTCATTAATTAGCGCTAGCAGAGATTAGCTCGTTCTCACCTTTAAGCACCATTGATTCACTGTCCTGATCGTAATGAAAAGCGTATTTTAAGGTAAATCCAGGATAAGGGTTAAATGAACCGGCAGAATAAAAGTAGGTGTAATGATAAAGAGGTTAATGAAGGGACTGTAATGTTGCTTCCATCCCCAATAAGGCCTGATGAGATACTTAACCAAGGGACACAAAGGAACCAGGGGAAATTAGTGACATTAATTGTAGCAGGAAGGAGGTTAGTGGGTTTTGTGTCTGTCTGAATTCCTTAGTTTCTGACTGTGTCACCCAGAACGATCGTGGTAGTATGGCTCAATGGACTTCTCCACATTTTACATCCGTGCAAATTATGATGAGGATATTTTTCTCAAATGAAAATAGTTTTCAGTTGAAAATGTTTTCCTTCTTCAATCTATTAACATCAACCATCCAATCAAACGTTATTTATCACATTTCTATCTAAACATAATGTGTGTGTTATTTATTTTGTCTACCCATTGGAGAATGTGGCCTTCTCTGAATCTAAAATGAATAAATGAAGTTGAAGCTAACAGGCTAAAAATGGTTGTTGGACAGTCTTCTTGACTTGATGTGTGTTGTTTATTTGTGTTTGTACAGCGGGAACCTCCGCTGACCCCGCCGTGCCGTCCCCACCCCTTCCTGATACCCTTCCTGTGGAAACACAGCTCCCCACTGCCGAAGAGATGGAAGTCACGGACGATGACATCATAGCAGGTAGGAAAACACCTGGACAAACACACTGCCTTGTAGACTGTTGTCTACAGGACTCCTAGCTCTTACCTGGACACACAACACTACCTTGTAGACTGTTGTCTACAGGACTCCAAGCTCTTACCTGGACACACACACTACCTCGTAGACTGTTGTCTACAGGACTCCAAGCTCTTACCTGGACACGCACACTACCTGGACACGCACACTACCTTGTAGACTGTTGTCTACAGGACTCCAAGCTCTTACCTGGACACACACACTACCTTGTAGACTGTTGTCTACAGGACTCCAAGCTCTTACCTGGACACACACACTACCTTGTAGACTGTTGTCTACAGGACTCCAAGCTCTTACCTGGACACTACCTCGTAGACTGTTGTCTACAGGACTCCTAGCTCTTACCTGGACACACAACACTACCTTGTAGACTGTTGTCTACAGGACTCCTAGCTCTTACCTGGACACGCACATTACCTTGTAGACTGTTGCATGGTAGCAGCATGGTAGTAACCCAACATGGTATCAACCCAACATGGTATCAACCCAACATGGTAGTAACCCAACATGGTATCAACCCAACATGGTATCAACCCAACATGGTGGCAACACAACATGGTGGCAACCCAACATGGTGGTAACACAACATGGTATCAACCCAACATGGTATCAACCCAACATGGTATCAACCCAACATGGTGGCAACCCAACATGGTATCAACCCAACATGGTATCAACCCAACATGGTATCAACCCAACATGGTATCAACCCAACATGGTGGCAACCCAACATTATTGGGCACAGACAACAGCACAAAGGACAAGGTAGAGACAACAATACATCACACAAAGCAGCCACAACTGTCATGATTGAGTCTTTGAATGAAGAGGTTGAGATGAAACTGTCCAGTTTGAGTGTCTGTTGCAGCTCATTCCAGTCGCTAGCTGCAGTGAACTGAAAAGAGCAGCGACCCAGGGATGTGTGTGCTTTGGGGACCTTTAACAGAATGTGACTGGCAGAACGGGTGTTGTATGTGGAGGATGAGGGCTCCAGTAGATATCTCAGATAGGGGGGAGTGAGGCCTAAGAGGGTTTTTATAAATAAGCATCAACCGGTGGGTCTTGCGACGGGTATACAGAGATGACCAGTTTACAGAGGAGTATGGAGTGCAGTGATGTGTCCTATAAGGAGCATGTCCAGTTGTTAGTATCTTGCATGGCCATTGGCCTGTCAAGAAGCACATGGGATTTCCATGACTATACTCTAATTACTGAGTTAGAGTAACACAGTTCACACTGTTGAGTTATGATAGGTCGGTAGTGTTGAGTAACAGTGTTGTGATAGGCCGGTGGCGTTGCGTTGGGCCGGTGGCGTTGTGATAGGCCGGTGGCGTTGTGATAGGCCGGTGGCGTTGCGTTGTGATGGGCCGGTGGCGTTGCGTTGTGATGGGCCGGTGGCGTTGAGTCACAGAGAGTTGTGATAGGCCGGTTGCGTTGTGATGGGCCGGTGGTGTTGCGTTGTGATGGGCCGGTGGCGTTGCGTTGTGATGGGCCGGTTGCGTTGTGATGGGCCGGTGGCGTTGAGTCACAGAGAGTTGTGATAGGCCGGTTGCGTTGTGATGGGCCGGTGGTGTTGCGTTGTGATGGGCCGGTGGCGTTGCGTTGTGATGGGCCGGTGGCGTTGCGTTGTGATGGGCCGGTTGCGTTGTGATGGGCCGGTGGCGTTGAGTCACAGAGAGTTGTGATAGGCCGGTTGCGTTGTGATGGGCCGGTGGTGTTGCGTTGTGATGGGCCGGTGGCATGGGGTTGTGATGGGCCGGTGGCGTTGTGATGGGCCGGTAGCGTTGAGTCACAGTGTTGTGATAGGCCGGTGGCGTTGAGTCACAGAGAGTTGTGATAGGCTGGTAGTGTGTTCAGTGTTGGTGTTATATGACAGTTACTGGACTGCCTATCCTGACAGTCTCAGACCCGTAGGCCTCTGGTCAACTTTATAGAGTAGGACGAGAGGGGGGAGTCCAGCAGATAGCCTAGCCACGCTGAGAGGGGAGTCCAGCAGATAGCCTAGCCACGCTGAGAGGGGAGTCCAGCAGATAGCCTAGCCACGCTGAGAGGGGAGTCCAGCAGATAGCCTAGCCACGCTGAGAGGGGAGTCCAGCAGATAGCCTAGCCACGCTGAGAGGGGAGTCCAGCAGATAGCCTAGCCACGCTCTCTGTTTTACACACGGGTCAGTTTATAGAGGTCCTGGGAGTAATTAGTTGTGGACCAGCCCCTTGTCACTTCATTACCCTGTGGAGTTTCAGTTGGACTGAACACAGTCAAGCTGCCAGGCGTGGACTAATGTGAGAAATGTGTTAGCTCACTAGGGGTGGGCTCCCGAGTGGCACAGCGGTCTAAGGTACTGCATCTACAGTCTACAGTGGTTCGATTCCAGGCTGTATTACATCCAATTGGGAGTCCCGTGGCCCAGCGTCCTTCCGGGGTCGGCCGTCATTGTTCTTAACTGACTTGCCTAGTTAAATTAAAATAATATAGGCTACTCTACCCCCCCCCCCCCCATAAATAATCCCCCCAGACCACCATACTGCTACAGAACCAGACAGTAGCAGGAGGAACCTCTCTTTTCACTGTCTGGCAAATGTGTGTCTCTCTGGTTTACTTTGAGTGTGGAAATCTGAAATGCTTTCCTGGCACCATTCAGGCTAACTGGCAATACTCTGTTCTGTTGTTGAAATATGATCAGAGTTTTCCTATTCATGACTTAGATTCTTGCGGTTGTGTGTGGATGTGATTTTTCAGTGTGGAACTGAACCATGTTTTACCGTGTGTGTGTGTGTGTGTGTGTGTGTGTGTTGCTGTAACAAAGCCATTCCCAGTAAATAGATAGTGTGGATATTGTCTCACAGTGTCACGAACTCTACCAGGTTGCCCTGTTTCTCAATGTACTCAGTTTGTTCTGTAAATAAGTAATGTGTGACTTTAGCTTTAAAGATCTGGGATTTGGCTTGATATTGAAATGCCATCAAGGCTGTTAACTGTTGTGAAACTGACTAAATGTTTTATTTTAAGTGCTGAGAGGGAGAGGAGAGGGAGAGGGAGAGGAGAGGGAGATCTACAATAGCTTGCAAGCCCGTCTCTGTTTTAGTAATCCGGCTAACAGATGTAATACCGCCGTAAGAAATGGACAAACACTTTGTCAATATGTGAAAAATGAGAGCTGAAAAATGATAAATTGTCAAGCATGTCTGGGGGGTATTGACTGGTCTGCAGCAAGCCGACCCGCCAGCTCGGCCCGGCCTGAGAGCGTATTTTTGTTCTCAATAACGTCGAGCCGTGCAGTGATTGCTTACAATGCTATGCTCGCTTACTGATTAACTCCCTTTGTGCATTGTTAACACCCGGCTGTAACAACAGACTCAACTTACAGAAATTCCATAAAAAAATTGTTTTGAGGTCGATTGCTGGGGCCTCGCGGTGATCTGATTGCTGGGACCTCGCGGTGATCTGATTGCTGGGACCTCTCGGTCATCTGATTGCTGGGACCTCTCGGTGATCTGATTGCTGGGACCTCTCGGTGATCTGATTGCTGGGACCTCTCGGTCATCTGATTGCTGGGACTTCTCGGTGATCTGATTGCTGGGACCTCTCGGTGATCTGATTGCTGGGGCCTCTCGGGGATCTGATTGCTGGGGCCTCTCGGGGATCTGATTGCTGGGGCCTCTCGGGGATCTGATTGCTGTGGCCTCTCGGGGATCTGATTGCTGTGGCCTATCGGGGATCTGATTGCCTGGGCCTCTCGGTGATCTGATTGCTGGGGCCTCTCAGTGATCTGATTGCTGGGGCCTCTCGGTGATCTGATTGCTGGGACCTTGCGGTGATCTGATTGCTGGGACCTCGCAGTGAGGTCTGGCTGCCTGTCTGGTCCCCCCTGGCTGCCTGTCTGGTCCCCCCTGGCTGCCTGTCTGGTCCCCCCTGGCTGCCTGTCTGGTCCCCCCTGGCTGCCTGTCTGGTCCTCCCTGTCTGGTCCTCCCTGTCTGGTCCCCCCTGTCTGCCTGTCTGTTCGCCCATGCCTGCCTGTCTGTTCGCCCCTGCCTGCCTGTCTGGTCGCCCCTGCCTGCCTGTCTGGTCGCCCCTGCCTGCCTGTCTGGTCGCCCCTGCCTGCCTGTCTGGTCGCCCCTGCCTGCCTGCCTGCCTGTCTGGTCGCCCCTGCCTGCCTGTCTGCCTGTCTGGTCGCCCCTGCCTGCCTGTCTGGTCGCCCCAGCCTGTCTGTCTGGTCGCCCCAGCCTGTCTGTCTGGTCGCCCCAGCCTGTCTGTCTGGTCGCCCCAGCCTGTCTGTCTGGTCGCCCCAGCCTGTCTGTCTGGTCGCCCCAGCCTGTCTGTCTGGTCGCCCCAGCCTGTCTGTCTGGTCGCCCCAGCCTGTCTGTCTGGTCGCCCCAGCCTGTCTGGTCTTTTGAGACATCTGTCTGAGGGATTTGAGTGTCACATCCATTCCTCTTCTCTCCTTTCTCCTCCCTTCTCCTCTTCTCTCCTCTTCTCCTCTCTTCTCTTCTCCTCTCTTCTCCTCTCTTCTCCTCTCTTCTCCTCTCTTCTCCTCTCTTCTCCTCTCTTCTCCTCTTCTCTCCTCTTCTCTCCTCCCTTCTCCTCTTCACTCTTATCATCTCCCTTCTCCTCTCCCTTCTCATCTCTCTCTGTCATCTCCTCTGAGGGCAGCTGTGGAGCTCGTTTCTCCTTCACATCTGACGAGGAAAAGAGAAAGCAGAGAGAAGGGCAGTGTGTGTGTGTGTGTGTGTGAGAAAGAGAGAGGTAAAGGCCATCAGCTTAGACTCTGACTGCAAAGCCTCCCGCGCCTCTCCTCGCACCTCCTCTGCGCCCCACCCCACCCCCCACTCTCCCCTGTGCTTCCCCGTGTCTCGCTGTGTCTCCCCACTACTCTCCACGTCTCCTCCTCTTTCATCTCTAATCCGTAAAGCCTCACACGTTTATTTCTCCTCCTCTCATTCCCACACTCCTCAGCCTGCCCCTTCAAACTGAACCAACTCCCTCTTCCTCCCTCCCTGCTGTCCACATCAGATTAACTCTCAGCTGATGCGTGTTCTCTTTATCACCACCACGTTGTTCTTCAGTAGAATACGCTGGTATTCCAAATAAGACCTACTTGTGACTTTACGACCGTTCTCATACTCTCTAGTACTGTGGTTCCCAACCTTTTTTTGGCTACTGCAGCACCAACTGAATTTTTCTCTACCCGGAGTCCCCCCTCATGAGACTTCTCAAGTACCCCCCCCAGGGATCTGAGTACCCCCCCCCCCAGGGATCCGAGTACCTCCTCATGAGACTTCTCGAGTATCCCCTCATGAGACTTCTCGAGTACCCCCCCAGGGATCTGAGTACCCCCCCCCCAGGGATCCGAGTCCCCCCTCATGAGACTTCTCAAGTACCCCCCCAGGGATCTGAGTACCCCCCCCCAGGGATCCGAGTACCTCCTCATGAGACTTCTCGAGTATCCCCTCATGAGACTTCTCGAGTACCCCCCCCAGGGATCCGACCTAGCCTGTCAGACCAGGTTCCTCTCCTAGCCTGTCACATTAGACCAGGTTCCTCTCCTAGCCTGTCACATTAGACCAGGTTCCTCTCCTAGCCTGTCACATTAGACCAGGTTCCTCTCCTAGCCTGTCACATTAGACCAGGTTCCTCTCCTAGCCTGTCACATTAGACCAGGTTCCTCTCCTAGCCTGTCACATTAGACCAGGTTCCTCTCCCTCTCCTAGCCTGTCACATTAGACCAGGTTCCTCTCCCTCTCCAAGCCTGTCACATTAGACCAGGTTCCTCTCCAAGCCTGTCACATTAGACCAGGTTCCTCTCCCTCTCCAAGCCTGTCACATTAGACCAGGTTCCTCTCCCTCTCCTAGCCTGTCACATTAGACCAGGTTCCCCTCCCTCTCCTAGCCTGTCACATTAGACCAGGTTCCTCTCCCTCTCCAAGCCTGTCACATTAGACCAGGTTCCTCTCCCTCTCCTAGCCTGTCACATTAGACCAGGTTCCTCTCCCTCTCCTAGCCTGTCACATTAGACCAGGTTCCTCTCCCTCTCCTAGCCTGTCACATTAGACCAGGTTCCTCTCCCTCTCCTAGCCTGTCACATTAGACCAGGTTCCTCTCCCTCTCCTAGCCTGTCACATTAGATCAGGTTCCTCTCCCTCTCCTAGCCTGTCACATTAGATCAGGTTCCTCTCCCTCTCCTAGCCTGTCACATTAGACCAGGTTCCTCTCCCTCTCCTAGCCTGTCACATTAGACCAGGTTCCTCTCCCTCTCCTAGCCTGTCACATTAGACCAGGTTCCTCTCCAAGCCTGTCACATTAGACCAGGTTCCTCTCCTAGCCTGTCACATTAGACCAGGTTCCTCTCCCTCTCTTTATCTGTAGGTGTCAGTTGATAAAGGATAGAGGACTGTCAAATCAGACTGGGGTCCTTTCTGCATCAGCCGGCCAGAGAGGGTTAGAGGTCAACCTGCCATCACCTCTGATGTCATTAAGGACTCATGATTGGTTTAGCTGAAATGCTACCCTCTCCCTCTAATCTAATAGAAAGCCCTGATAGGAGAAGCTCAGGGAGGTCATTTAGTGCAATTTATCCTGAATGGATGATCTTCCTGCTGAAGATGACAGTCCAGTACACATGGACATATAGATGCATAGCTACATCACATACAAACGCTTGATAGTGTATTACTTATTGTTCAGAACAGTATGCTTTTATTGTGCTGCATAGATTATATCCTATAATTCAACACTTTTGTTTGTTTGGCATTTCTAAATTGTGTCAATGTCTGAGTATTCTGATCAATGACTCCTCATGTAATCTATACACAGGGAATAAGGATGGGAGGAGGGTTCTCAGGGGATAGACTGAGGAGAGGAAGAGGAGGGTTCTCAAGGGATAGACTCAGGAGAGGAAGAGGAGGGTTCTCAAGGGATAGGCTGAGGAGAGGAAGAGGAGGGTTCTCAAGGGATAGACTGAGGAGAGGAAGAGGAGGGTTCTCAGGGGATAGACTGAGGAGAGGAAGAGGGTTCTCAGGGGATAGGCTGAGGAGAGGAAGAGGAGGGTTCTCAGGGGATAGACTGAGGAGAGGAAGAGGAGGGTTCTCAGGGGATAGACTGAGGAGAGGAAGAGGAGGGTTCTCAGGGGATAGACTGAGGAGAGGAAGAGGGTTCTCAGGGGATAGACTGAGGAGAGGAAGAGGAGGGTTCTCAGGGGATAGACTGAGGAGAGGAAGAGGAGGGTTCTCAAGGGATAGACTGAGGAGAGGAGGGTTCTCAGGGGATAGACTGAGGAGAGGAAGAGGAAGGTTCTCAGGGGATAGACTGAGGAGAAGAAGAGGAGGGTTCACAGTTCTTGGTGTCCTTGGTCCCTGTGCCTTTGTCTCTGAGAGCTGTGACATCACAGTTCAGAGTTCATCGCCCTTGCCACACCCTGTCCACTCCGCCCCTCCCCCTTTAGCAACCCCTCCCTCCCCTCACCCCTTTTTTTTCTCTTGCGGCTCTTTCTCCATCTTCTCTCCTCCATCCATATCCCCCTTTCTCTCCATCTTCTCTCCTCCATCCATATCCCCCTTTCTCTATCTTCTCTCTTCACTCGGAGGCAGAGAGGGGGAGGGGGGGGGGCAGAGGAGAGGGCGGGGAGGAGAGGATGCCAGAGGAGAGGGCGGGGAGGAGAGGAGGCCAGAGGAGAGGGCGGGGAGGAGAGGAGGCCAGAGGAGAGGGCGGGGAGGAGAGGAGGCCAGAGGAGAGGGCGGGGAGGAGAGGAGGCCAGAGGAGAGGGCGGGGAGGAGAGGAGGCCAGAGGAGAGGGCGGGAAGGAGAGGAGGCCAGAGGAGAGGGCGGGAAGGAGAGGAGGCCAGAGGAGAGGGCGGGAAGGAGAGGAGGCCAGAGGAGAGGGCGGGGAGGAGAGGGGGGGAGGAGGCCAGAGGAGAGGAGGCCAGAGGAGAGGAGGCCAGAGGAGAGGAGGCCAGAGGAGAGGAGGCCAGAGGAGAGGAGGCCAGAGGAGAGGGGGGGGGGAGAGGAGAGAAGGGAGGGAGGGGGGGGGGGGCAGAGGAGAGGGGGGCGGGGGAGGCAGAGGAGAGGAGAAGGGAGGGGGGGGGGGGGGAGGAGGTAGGAGGCCAGAGGAGAGGAGAGGAGAAGAGGCAGTTGTCTGAACACATGGAGTCTGAAACCGAGCTTTTGGTTTATATTCATCTATTGGTGTTTGTCCCTCCTTTCCATTTGGCTCGAAGTGTTTATCTGGTTTTGAAACCTGCAGCTCTCATCATCCCTCTTCTTCCACCTATCCTCTTCTATTTCTTCCCTCCCTCTTTCTTTCTCTCTCTCCTTTCTCTCCTCACTGTAATTGCACTCAGATCACCAGGTTAAAGGTCACAGTGGACAGTGGAGCAATCTTCAGGGAGGAGAGGAGAGAGGGGGAGGAGTAGATCAAGCTGAAGAGATGCATAACCCTGGGGGAGGGAGCGAGAGGTAGAGGGGAGAGGGGGGCCAATCTTGGAGAGAGAGTGAAAAAGAGGGAAAGAGAGAAAAAAGATGGACGGCGGGATAGAGGGGCCAATCTGTCAGAGAGCTGTCTCTGTGAGCGGTCACGTGGAGGGTTCACCTCTGACCTCTGACTGGCCACACGCTCTGTCTTCCCTAAGCCCTGCCCCTCCGGTCTTGCCCGATGTTCTTCTCCCCTCTCCAGAGTGGTTAACTGCAACCCCCATGCTGAGCATTCAGACTCTCTCCCTCACTCCCTCCCTCCATGTTGAGATGTTAACCCCGCTGTCATTACACAAAGAGGACAGAGGAGAGGACAGAGGAGAGGACAGAGGAGAGGACAGAGGAGAGGACAGAGGAGAGGACAGAGGAGAGGACAGGACAGAGGAGAGGACAGGACAGAGGAGAGGACAGGACCGAGGAGAGGAGAGGACAGAGGAGAGGAGAGGACAGAGGAGAGGAGAGGACAGAGGAGAGGAGAGGACACAGGAGAGGAGAGGACACAGGAGAGGAGAGGAGAGGACAGGACACAGGAGAGGAGAGGACACAGGAGTGGACAGGACAGAGGACAGGACAACCACCACAACGCTGTAACATGATCTGACCCCCTGTCTTCAGCAGGGCTGATGCTAGCTGTCTGTCTGTCTGTCTGCGCAGTTATTTCAGTGACTGTGTTTATTACTAAAGGTTTATATAATAGATAAACCTTTTATTTATCCAGGCAAGTTCATTCAGAACAAATTGTCATTTACAATGATGTCCTGGCAAGTGGTGTGATGACATCCTTTAGTCAACCAGCCCCTCATCCTGTCCACCTGTTCCGGGTTGTCCATTGGGGATCCTTGTGTATCAGTCATATACTGTAGGGATGGAGAGGAGACCCTGCCCTGTGGGGAGGGGAGAGGAGAACCTGCCCCGTGGGGAGGGGAGAGGAGAACCTGCCCCGTGGGGAGGGGAGAGGAGAACCTGCCCCGTGGGGAGGGGAGAGGAGAACCTGCCCCGTGGGGAGGGGAGAGGAGAACCTGCCCCGTGGGGGGAGGAGAGGAGAACCTGCCCCGTGGGGGGAGGAGAGAGGAGAACCTGCCCCGTGGGGGGAGGAGAGAGGAGAACCTGCCCCGTGGGGGGAGGAGAGAGGAGAACCTGCCCCGTGGGGGGAGGAGAGAGGAGAACCTGCCCCGTGGGGGGAGGGGAGAGGAGAACCTGCCCCGTGGGGGGAGGGGAGAGGAGAACCTGCCCCGTGGGGGGAGGGGAGAGGAGAACATGCCCTGTGGGGAGGGGAGGGATTTCCTGTTCCACTCCTCCAGCTGTGAGGGGGTGAACATCCCAGAGGATGACTGGTCTTTCTCTTCCCCTCTCTCCCCCCCACCTGTCCCACGGTTGGATGGGCTGGCCAGTGACACGTGGGGGGGGGGGGTGATGTGTTCTGGGAGGAGGTGTGTGTGTGTGTGTGTGTTGCTCTGTCCGAACCCCAGCAGGGTTTATGGGTGTGCGTCACTAAGACAAAGAGTTGTCCTTGGGGACCTGGGCTCGTCCTGTAAATCCCTGAGTTAATAAAAGACCAGAATAAAAGGGAAATATACCCCCCTTTCATCTCACACACTCACCTTGACTGTCTGCTCTGAGGCTGTGTCACTCTGTGTTGACAAGGCCAATGCCAGACCAACCCCACCCTCTGTGAAGGTGCTCAGAGTATTCTGTAGACAATGGAATTAGGAAGAAGATATTAGAGGTGACCACGGACAATTAGATTTACAACACTAGTATTACTATGTGTTTATATAAATAAGTATATAAAGTGATTGCCTTTCATACAGTAACAGGTCTGAGTGGTGACACACTACAGCAGGGGAGAATGCTCCTTATCTCTATTCTCCTCTCTCGCTCTCTCTCTCTCTCTCTCTCTCTCTCCTCTTCTCTCATATTCTCTCCTCTCCTATTCTCGCTCTCCTCTCCTATTCTCGCTCTCCTATTCTCGCTCTCCTCTCCTATTCTCGCTCTCCTATTCTCGCTCTCCTATTCTCGCTCTCCTCTCCTATTCTCACTCTCCTATTCTCGCTCTCCTCTCCTATTCTCGTTCTCCTCTCCTATTCTCGCTCTCCTATTCTCGCTCTCCTATTCTCGCTCTCCTATTCTCGCTCTCCTATTCTCGCTCTCCTATTCTCGCTCTGCTCTCCTATCCTCTCTTCCCTCTCATCTGTCATATCTCTCCTCTCTCTCGCTCTCCTCTCTCTCTCTCTCCTCTCTGTAGCATATGTCTATATTAGTACTGCTGTTGAGACTAGAGCAGGTTAACACTGATTAGGAGATATTACATGTGTTCTATGAAATAATCTGTCAATTAACATGACTGTTATGAATTTATATGGGTTCTCCTATCTTCTGTCTCTAGTGACAGGTGTATGAGTTCTCCTACCTTATATATTCTGTCTCTAGTGACAGGTGACCTTTGTATGAGTTCTCCTATCTTCTGTCTCTAGTGACAGGTGACCTTCGTATCTTCTGTCTCTAGTGACAGGTGACCTTTGTATCTTCTGTCTCTAGTGACAGGTGACCTTTGTATCTTCTGTCTCTAGTGACAGGTGACCTTTGTATCTTCTGTCTCTAGTGACAGGTGACCTTTGTATCTTATGTCTCTAGTGACAGGTGACCTTTGTATGAGCTCCTATCTTCTGTCTCTAGTGACAGGTGACCTTTGTATGAGTTCTCCTATCTTCTGTCTCTAGTGACAGGTGACCTTTGTATGAGTTCTTCTGTCTCTAGTGACAGGTGACCTTTGTATCTTCTGTCTCTAGTGACAGGTGACCTTTTTGTTACTGCAGGTGTCTTAGAGAACAGCTGTGATCTCACCTCTGTATTTTACTCCTGGGATCTGTTTATGATGAGGTGTGGACGTTCCACGCTGCAGGTAGGATACAAAACCTCTCCGAGAACTGAGCTAATGTTGTGAATTGTAGTGGACCATAGTGGAGGAGTGGTCTGTAGTGTAGTGGTCTGTAGTGTAGTGTAGTGTAGTGGTCTGTAGTGGAGTGGTCTGTAGTGTAGTGGAGTGGTCTGTAGTGTAGTGGAGTGGTCTGTAGTGTAGTGGAGTGGTCTGTAGTGTAGTGGTCTGTAGTGCAGTGGTCTGTAGTGTAGTGGTCTGTAGTGTAGTGTAGTCTCCCTCCTCCTCCATCACCTCCCCCCTCCATCCTCCTAATCCATTCAGTACCCCCTCCCTCCTCCTCCATCACCTCCCTCCTCCTCTTCCTCCTCCCCCCTCCATACTCCTAATCCATTCAGTACCTCCCTCCTCCTCCATCACCTCCCTCCTCCATCACCTCCCTCCTCCTCCATCACCTCCCCCCTCCATCCTCCTAATCCATTCAGTACCTCCTCCCTCCTCCTCCATCACCTCCCTCCTCCTCCATCCTAATCCATTCAGTACCTCCTCCTCCATCACCTCCCTCCTCCTCCTCCATCACCTCCCCCCTCCATACTCCTAATCCATTCAGTACCTCCCTCCTCCTCCATCACCTCCCTCCTCCTCCATCACCTCCCCCCTCCATCCTCCTAATCCATTCAGTACCTCCTCCCTCTCTCACCTCCTCCTGGGCAGCCAGGTGACCACAGCATGGTCATGGTTCTTTTGTGTTGAGATACCTTTCAACTTCTCTCTCTCTCTCTCCCTTCCACCCCTCCACTGGCAGTGTGTGTGTGTCGGTGTGTGTGATTGTGTAGAGCGTGCAGGTAGAGGAGCAACCAGGGCAGGTACCAGGCCTACTTCCTCCAGCTAATCCATTTCACAGCAGCGTATCCGGCTTTGCCCTGCTGCGCACCAGAAAGACTCACCGTGGCATACACACACACACATACACACATACACACACACATACACACATACACACATACACACACACACACACACACACACACACACACACACACATTCACACCACGACAAATAAAAGGGACAGTCAAGATATATCTTGTTTTGAGTGTTTTTCAGCATAGAGGACCGTCGTCGATGGCTAGTTTCCTGAACATGCCCAGGAAGTGTTATCTTTTTATGGAAACCGTGAGGAAATGAACTGCGATGCGGAGTTCAAATTCTCAAGTACAGGGTAGCCTAGTGGTTAGAGTGTAGAGGCGGCAGGGTAGCCTAGTGGTTAGAGTGTAGAGGCGGCAGGGTAGCCTAGTGGTTAGAGTGTAGAGGCGGCAGGGTAGCCTAGTGGTTAGAGTGTAGAGGCGGCAGGTAGCTTAGTGGTTAGAGTGTAGAGGCGGCGGGGTAGCCTAGTGGTTAGAGTGTAGAGGCGGCAGGGTAGCCTAGTGGTTAGAGCGTTGGACTAGTAACCAAAAGGTTGCAAGTTCAAAACCTCTGAGCTGACAAGGTACAAATCTGTTGTTCTGCCCCTGAACAAGGCAGTTAACCCACTGTTCCCCTGTAGGCCGTCATTGAAAATAAGAATTTGTTCTAAACTGACTTGCCAAGTTAAAGAAAGGTAAAATAAATAAAGAAAAAATATATACAAAAGTATGTTTCCAACGCTTCAAATAAGTTTTTCAGCCACACCCGTTGCTGACAGGTGTATAAAATAGAGCACACAGCCATGCAATCTCCATAGACAAACATTGGCAGTAGATTTGCGTTACTGAAGAGATCAGTGACTTTCAAAGTTGCACCGTCATAGGATGCCACTTTTCCAACAAGTCAGTTTGTCAAATTTCTGCCCTGCTAGAGCTGACCCCGGTCAACTGTAAGTGCTGCTATTGTGAAGTGGAAAAGTCTAGGAGCAACAACGGCTCAGCTGCGAAGTGGTAGGCCACAAAGCTCACAGAACGGGACCGCTGAATGCTGAAGCACTCACCTCGTAAACATAGTCTGTCCTCGGTTGCAATACTCACTACCGAGTTCCAAACTGCCTCTGGAAGCAACGTCAGCACAATAACTGTTCTTCAGGCAGCTTCATGAAATGGGTTTCCATGGCAGAGCAGCTGCACACAAGCCTAAGATCACCATGCGCAATGCCAAGCGTCGGCTGGAGTGGTGTAAAGTTAGAGGCCATTGGACTCTGGAGCAGTGGAAACACGTTCTCTGGAGAGATGAATCACGCTTCACCATCTGGCAGTCCAACTGAAGAATCTGGGTTTGGTGGATGCCAGGAGAACACGACCTGCCCCAATGCATAGTGCCAACTGTAAAGTTTGGTGGAGGAGGAATAATGGTCTGGGGCTGTTTTTCATGGTTCTTTAGGCCCTTTAGTTCCAGTGAAGGTAAATGTTAACGCTACAGCATACAATGATATTCTGTGCTTCCAACTTTGTTGCAACAGTTTGGGGGAGGTCCTGTTTCAGCATGAGAATGCTCCTGTGCACATTGCAAGGTACATACAGAAACAACTTGTCGAGATCGTTGTGGAAGAACTTGATTGGCCTGAACGGAGCCCTCACCTCAACCCCATCGGACACCTTTGTGATGAATTGGATGGGAGGGAGGGACCAACTCCTTATTAATGCCCATGATTTTGGAATGAGATGTTAGACGAGCATACTTTTGGTCATGTAGTGTATATATTTGTACCGATACTAAGGATATCTATCTATTAAATATGTGATATTCTGTTCCGTGCCCTGTCTCTTAAATTCAAATCAAATGGGCAGTTGATGAAATGAAGGATATTGATTTCATTGATTTGACCTGAAGTGTCGAGTCTTTAGTACCATGTCAAGCCAATGGTTGAGTCTAATCCCATGTCAAGCCAATGGTTGAGTCTAATCCCATGTCAAGCCAATGGTTGAGTCTAATCCCATGTCAAACCAATGGTTGAGTCTAATCCCATGTCAAGCCAATGGTTGAGTCTGATCCCATGTCAAGCCAATGGTTGAGTCTAATCCCATGTCAAGCCAATGGTTGAGTCTAATCCCATGTCAAGCCAATGGTTGAGTCTAATCCCATGTCAAGCCAATGGTTGAGTCTAATCCCATGTCAAGCCAATGGTTGAGTCTAATCCCATGTCAAACCAATGGTTGAGTCTAATCCCATGTCAAGCCAATGGTTGAGTCTGATCCCATGTCAAGCCAATGGTTGAGTCTAATCCCATGTCAAGCCAATGGTTGAGTCTAATCCCATGTCAAGCCAATGGTTGAGTCTAATCCCATGTCAAGCCAATGGTTGAGTCTAATCCCATGTCAAGCCAATGGTTGAGTCTAATCCCATGTCAAACCAATGGTTGAGTCTAATCCCATGTCAAGCCAATGGTTGAGTCTAATCCCATGTCAAACCAATGGTTGAGTCTAATCCCATGTCAAGCCAATGGTTGAGTCTAATCCCATGTCAAGCCAATGGTTGAGTCTAATCCCATGTCAAGCCAATGGTTGAATCTTTCCTGCTGTGATCTGTGTTCATGTAGCTAAACTTGTTTCAGTTCAGTTTCCTCCATAAGGAATATTGTGCTCTTTGTCTCAAAAGATCCACTGTCTCAAATGATCTGTCAGATTTTGACAGTAATAAATACAGGCTAGCTGCCGTCTTCAGGTTATGGGTTCAATTCACATACAAAATCACATACACATGCAAAATCACATACAAAACCACATGCACATACAAAATCACATGCACATACAAAATCACATGCACATACAAAATCACATGCACATACAAAATCACATGCACATACAAAATCACATGCACATGCAAAATCACATACAAAATCACATGCACATACAAAATCACATGCACATACAAAATCACATGCACATACAAAATCACATGCACATGCAAAATCACATACAAAATCACATGCACATACAAAATCACATGCACATGCAAAATCACATGCACATGCAAAATCACATGCACATGCAAAATCACATGCAAAACCAAATACATATACAAAATCACATACAAAACCACATGCACATGCAAAATCACATGCACATACAAAATCACATGCACATACAAATTCACATGCACATGCAAAATCACATGCACATACAAAATCACATGCACATACAAATTCACATGCACATACAAAATCACATATAAAATCACATGCACATACAAAATAACATGCATATACAAAATCACATACAGAACCACATACACTTACAAAATCACATACAGAACCACATACACTTACAAAATCACATACAGAACCACATACAAATGCACATACAAAATCACATACAGAACCACATACACATACAAAATCGCATACATATACAATATCACATGCACATACAAATTCACATGCACATACAAAATCACATGCACATACAAAATCACATACAGAACCACATACACATACAAAATCGCATACATATACAATATCACATGCACATACAAAATCACATGCACATACAAAATCACATATAAAATCACATGCACATGCAAAATAACATGCACATACAAAATCACATACATATACAATATCACATACAAAACCACATACATATACAAAATCACAAACAGAACCACATACAAATGCATATACAATATCACATGCACATACAATATCACATGCACATACAAAATCACATATACATATAAAATCACATGCATATACAAAACCACATACAAAATCACATATAAAATCACATGCACATACAATATCACATGCACATACAAAACCACATACAAAATCACATATAAAATCACATGCACATACAAAACCACATACAAAATCACATGCACATACAAAACCACATACAAAATCACATGCATATACAAAACCACATACAAAATCACATGCATAACTAAATACACATACTAAATCACATGCACATACAAAATCTCATTTACACAAAATGAATGCACTCATTGTACTGTGAGAGGCGTTGGATAAATCATCTGTTATGTGGCATATTGTTATTGTTAGCGTAATAGCTGAAACTACAAATGTACATATTTCTCCCGACCAAGACAGAGAATGTATTTGTTATTAAGAGTAGCTCACACAGACTTAACACACAGCAGTGTCCATATTGTCTGAACAGAAGTGGTAACGGACGATAACAACAGAAGGAGATCAGAGATCTGTTTCATTTCTCAAACACAGGTGACCTGGTGAGTGATCAGCTTGATCTGACCAGGGAATAAAATAACTAATGTTGTTTTTAAAAAAGCAACAGCTTTGAAGAGGGCTGTCTGGAGAGGAGAGGAGAGGAGGAGAGGAGAGGAGAGGAGGGTGGAGAGGGCAGGAGTGGAGAGTGGAGATGGGAGGAGACTGGAGGAGAGTGCAGCAGAGGAGATGGGAGGAGACTGGAGGAGAAGAGACGGTGGCGAGAGGGCATGGAAAAGGATGAGCAGGAGTAGGACCTCTGTTGTCCAATAACCTGAGAGAGAGAAAGGCTGTTCTTGCGTTTCAAATGCCCCCCTAGTCCCGATATAGTGCACTACACCATACCAGAGCCCATATGCTATATAGGGAATAGAGTGCCATTTGGGACGTACCCTGTGTGTGCTGCTGCTCGTCTCTGGTTTCCTATCCTGGATTGGGATGTGGCTCCGGTGATTAAATCCTCATTAAAACGTCTTTGATCAGAGGGCTGGCTGTTCTTGGTGAGGTCACCCGTGCGACGGCAATAAGAGCTAACAGCGACCTGACAAGCCCTCGCCAGCCCCCTTAAAGCTCCCCCTAGCCCGGCCCCGGCCTAAGCCCCTTAAACTGATCCCAGCGGGAACCACGTTGGGTGGGTGATTTATGCCGCTGGGTAGGCCCTGCTGTGGCGTTGTGGAGCCCGGACAGATGGTCCACAACTGGGGTTGAAAACTGGGACCCTTTGCCTTGTGTTGGTGTTCCAGGCGAGTTGTGGAGCTGGGCCTGCTGGGGTGGAGGGTAGAGTTCAACTTTTATTTAAAGATGTACTGTGCAGAAATCACCAACCGCCATTTCCTGGTTGCTAAAATTAGAATAGTTCGGCTAATTTCAGTTTATGTGACAAAACAAGCAAGTGTAGTGTAGAGGATCAGTGTACCATCTAAACCACTGTGAAATATCTTTTCCGTCACCCAAACAATGTTGTGTTCTCAGCTGTTTTGAAGCCGGTGTATAAAACCGAAAGTAAAAGACGCAAAAACAAAACGGAAGAACGGAAAGCATAGAAATAGAGCGCGTAGAACAGATCTACCGCTTTTTAGACTTGCTTTCGATGTGAACGACAGATCTATAACACGCATTTCTATGTGAATGCGGTCACATACACAAAACTTAAGAACTGGAATACGAATGCTTTCAATAAGGATGACAGATCTATAACTGGGGTGGGAGTAATGGGGGTTTTGGGGTGGAGGGGGGAGGGGGGGGACTGGGGGTGCCTGCTGCTACCGTGGGGTGGGGGGGGGGGGGGCTAAATTGTTTCCAGCTGAAAAGGTTGCAGATAAACAGCTTGAACAATGGGTACAGAGTGTCACAGAGACACGTCCTGCTTGGAGGCAGGCAGCTAGCTACCTTGCTGCCTGCCTTGCTGCCTGTATTCATCCGATGCACCTGTTCTGGCCCCAGCCCCATACAGCACACAGTCCAGCGTTAGAGAATGACACATGAATGAGAAGAGGGGAGCCTCGAATTCAAAGGACTCATTAAGGCTTTAGTTGTGCACACACATTTCCTCCCTCTCGTCTTCCACACACACACACACACACGTCCTTTACACACTTCTGTCTCCCTGCCTTTCTTCCGTCCTCTCTCCTTCCACACACACGTCCTTTACACACTTCTCTGTCTCCCTGCCTTTATCCCTCCCCTCATTTCCTGCCTTCAAATCCTTTCTTACAAATAAATGTTACTTAAGTTTGATAATTCCTGTCTAAAGCAGCCCAAGAGGTGGAAGCACAACTCGTTGTTTTTTTTTGTCCCAGTAAATGGAGGTGTAGGCCTCATGTTTTGACTAGTTTTAGAGAGATGGAGAAAACAGGTTTCTCTCTCACGCTCTCTCACTCACTCACTCACTCGGTGTTTGTTCCTCACTGGTTGCCCTTTTCTTGTGGCAACAGGTCACAAATCTTGCTGCTGTGATGGCACACTGTGGTATTTCACCAAGTAGATACGGGAGTATCTTTTGGTTTGTTTGTTTGTCAATTAGGGTGTGCAGGGTGAATACGTGGTCTGTCGTACGGTAATTTGGTTAAAAAAAAAACATTTGACATTTGCTCATTACTCTGTCTCTCTCTCCTCCCCAGTGAGTGGTTGAATGGAGAGGAATATCAGGCAGCATTTTGAACCGGTTTGGTTGGTAACTGGCTTTTGTTTGGTTGGTGCCTGGTTGGGGTTTGGTTGGTGCCTGGTTGGGGTTTGGTTGGTGCCTGGTTGGGGTTTGGTTGGTGCCTGGTTGGGGTTTGGTTGGTGCTTGGCTGGGGTTTGGTTGGTGCCTGGCTGGGGTTTGGTTGGTGCCTGGCTGGGGTTTGGTTGGTGCCTGGTTGGGGTTTGGTTGGTGCCTGGTTGGGGTTTGGTTGGTGCCTGGTTGGGGTTTGGTTAGTGCCTGGTTGGGGTTTGGTTGGTGCCTGGTTGGGCATTGGTTGGGGCTTGGTTGGTGCCTGGTTGGGGTTTGGTTGGTGCCTGGTTGGGGTTTGGTTGGTGCCTGGTTGGGGTTTGGTTGGTGCCTGGTTGGGGTTTTGTTGGTGCCTGGTTGGTGCCTGGTTGGTGCCTGGTTGGGGCTTGGTTGGTGCCTGGTTGGGGCTTGGTTGGGGTTTGAATCCAACAGCTGTCTAGCCAACTGCTCTTGGCTTTCCAGACTTCTTGTCAATACTTCTTATGCTCTGCTCTTCATTGACTCATGCATAAATACGTCATGTGTTTCTGTCTAGGGGCTGTACAGGGGCGTGTCCCAAATGGCACACCATAGGGCTCTGGTTAAAGTCGTGCACTATATAGGGAATAGGGTGCCATTTGGGTGGTACACCTGCTGTGCCATTCATTGACTCATGCATGAACATGCGTTATTGCATTTGCCTTTCTGTAGTATACTATAGTGGATGTAATATTGTAGCATACTATAGTGGATGTAATATTGTAGTATACTATAGTGGGTGTAATATTGTAGTATACTATAGTGGGTGTAATATTGTAGTATACTATACTAGATGTAATATTGTAGTATACTATAGTGGATGTAATATTGTAGTATACTATAGTGGATGTAATATTGTAGTATACTATAGTGGATGTAATATTGTAGTATACTCTAGTGGGTGTAATAGTGTAGTATACTCTAGTGGTTGTAATATTGTAGTATACTATAGTGGATGTAATATTGTAGTATACTATAGTGGATGTAATATTGTAGTATACTAGATGTAATATTGTAGTATACTAGGTGTAATATGGTAGTATACTAGATGTAATATGGTAGTATACTAGATGTAATATTGTAGTATACACTAGTAGATGTAATATTGTAGTATACTATATGTAATATTGTGGTATACTATATGTAATATTGTGGTATACTATACTAGATGTACTATTGTAGTATACTATACTGGATGCGATGTTGTCTATTGTAGTAGATGTAGTAGACTATACTAGATGTAGTATTGTTGTATACTGTAGATGTAGTATTGCTGTATGCTGTAGATGTAGTATTGTTATATACTGTAGTAGATGTAGTATTGTAGTATACTATTGTAGTCTCAAATGGCACCCTATTCCCTACATATTCCCCTGGTTAAAGTAGTGCACTAAATCCAGAATAGGGTGCCATTGTGGATGCTCACTCATGCAAAAACATGCTTCAATTAATCTTGAGGTTTAGAAACCTATTTTGTGAATGGGGACCTGGCAGAGAGGTGCTGCTGCTAGCAGGGTCTGGTTGATGACATTTGACCCCTGCGTAAACAGGGACGGGGAAAGATAGCCAAGTGTGGAGTATGAACAAGTTGTTTATTGATTAGATGTGTATTGATTTACGGAATGGCTCCCTTTTCTCTGCCGAGCCATTCAATTGCTTCAGGAAGCTCGCTCGCACACACACACACACACACACTATCGCGCACACACACACACTATCACACACACACACACACACTATCACACACTCACACACACACACACTATCACATCAAATGTTATTTGTCACTTGCTTGGTCAACAACTGGTGTAGACTAACAGTGAACTGCTTACTGACGTGTCCTTCTCAACAATGCAGAGAGAAAGAAAGTAGAGAAAGTATTTGTTTAAATCCACAGTGAGTAACAATAACTTGGTAACTTGGCTATATACGCTGGGATACCAGTACCGAGTCGATAGTAACTGGCTATATACGCTGGGATACCAGTACCTAGTCGATAGTAACTGGCTATATACACTGGGATACCAGTACCGGATGGTAACTGGCTATATACACTGGGATACCAGTACCTAGTCGATAGTAACTGGCTATATACACTGGGATACCAGTACCGGATGGTAACTGGCTATATACACTGGGATACCAGTACCTAGTCGATAGTAACTGGCTATATAAACTGGGATACCAGTACCGGATGGTAACTGGCTATATACGCTGGGATACCAGTACAGAGTCGATAGTAACTGGCTATATACACTGGGATACCAGTACCGAGTCGATGGTAACTGGCTATATACACTGGGATACCAGTACCGAGTCGATAGTAACTGGCTATATACACTGGGATACCAGTACCTAGTTGATAGTAACTGGCTATATACACTGGGATACCAGTACAGAGTCGATAGTAACTGGCTATATACACTGGGATACCAGTAACTACTCGATAGTAACTGGCTATATACACTGGGATACCAGTACCGGATGGTAACTGGCTAAATACACTGGGATACCAGTACCGGATGGTAACTGTCTATATACGCTGGGATACCAGTACCTAGTCGATAGTAACTGGCTATATACACTGGGATACCAGTACCTAGTTGATAGTAACTGGCTATATACACTGGGATACCAGTACCGGATGGTAACTGGCTAAATACACTGGGATACCAGTACCGGATGGTAACTGTCTATATACGCTGGGATACCAGTACCTAGTCGATAGTAACTGGCTATATACACTGGGATACCAGTACCTAGTCTAGTAACTGGCTATATAAACTGGGATACCAGTACCTAGTCGATAGTAACTGGCTATATAAACTGGGATACCAGTACCTAGTCGATAGTAACTGGCTATATACACTGGGATAACAGTACCTAGTCGATAGTAACTGGCTATATAAACTGGGATACCAGTACCGAGTCGCTCACTCACACTCTCTCTGTGTCACTCTCTGTCACACTCTCTCTGTGTCTCTGTCACTCTCTCTGTCTCTCTCTCTGTGTCTTTCACACAAAAGAGCTGAAATGAGTTATAGAAATGGATGAAAGTAGTGAGGACATGAGGCAGTACCAGTTAATTTACAGGAGATGAGAGGAGGCTTTGTTTTGTTTGTCCTGGGGACCCAGAGACACTGTCGCCATCCCAACTGGCCCCCTGTCCCCTTTATAGTGCACTACTTTCGATGAGATCCCATAGGACACAATAAAGGGAACAGGGTTGAAGTCAGGCCACCGTTGCCTCAGCAAAAGAGAGGGAAGCAGGGCTTCAGACATGTGACGATCCCAAGCCAGGCGTTTTGTACGCACTCTCTCCTTCATTTACTAAAGAGATGAGAAGGAGGACAAATGTTCCGTGCTGGTACCCACGTCAAGTTGACCTCTTGTCACACGCATGCCCATCATTAAAAGGCTGTTTTCATCATCTGTGTTGGTAATAATGACTTCTGTTTTTACCAGCCAGTAGTGTCTTTTAAGTGCAGGTTAAACAAAGGCGGTGTTTAGTTTTATTTTTTTAATCAAAAATGCTAAATCTGTTCAAGTTATGCTGTCAGATGGTCCTTATATCACTGTGACCAGCAGTGGGCGCTGGTGTTAATGCAGACCTCATCTCACGCTGGTGTTAATGCAGACCTCATCTCACGCTGGTGTTAATGCAGACCTCATCTCACGCTGGTGTTAATGCAGACCTCATCTCACGCTGGTGTTAATGCAGACCTCATCTCACGCTGGTGTTAATGCAGACCTCATCTCACGCTGGTGTTAACGCAGACCTCATCTCACGCTGGTGTTAACGCAGACCTCATCTCACGCTGGTGTTAACGCAGACCTCATCTCACGCTGGTGTTAATGCAGACCTCATCTCACGCTGGTGTTAACGCAGACCTCATCTCACACCACACGGGTGTTAACGCAGACCTCATCTCACGCTGGTGTTAATGCAGACCTCATCTCACGCTGGTGTTAATGCAGACCTCATCTCATGCGGGTGTTAATGCAGACCTCATCTCACTGGTGTTAATGCAGACCTCATCTCACACGGGTGTTAATGTAGACCTCATCTCACGCTGGTGTTAATGCAGACCTCATCTCACGCTGGTGTTAATGCAGACCTCATCTCACGCTGGTGTTAATGCAGACCTCATCTCACTGGTGTTAATGCAGACCTCATCTCACGCTGGTGTTAACACAGACCTCATCTCAAGCTGGTGTTAACGCAGACCTCATCTCACGCTGGTGTTAACGCAGACCTCATCTCACGCTGGTGTTAACGCAGACCTCATCTCACGCTGGTGTTAATGCAGACCTCGTCTCGCGCTGGTGTTAACGCAGACCTCATCTCACGCTGGTGTTAACGCAGACCTCATCTCACGCTGGTGTTAACGCAGACCTCATCTCACGCTGGTGTTAATGCAGACCTCATCTCACGCTGGTGTTAATGCAGACCTCATCTCACGCTGGTGTTAATGCAGACCTTATCTCACGCTGGTGTTAACGCAGACCTCATCTCACACCACACGGGTGTTAACGCAGACCTCATCTCACGCTGGTGTTAATGCAGACCTCATCTCACGCTGGTGTTAATGCAGACCTCATCTCATGCGGGTGTTAATGCAGACCTCATCTCACTGGTGTTAATGCAGACCTCATCTCACACGGGTGTTAATGTAGACCTCATCTCACGCTGGTGTTAATGCAGACCTCATCTCACGCTGGTGTTAATGCAGACCTCATCTCACGCTGGTGTTAATGCAGACCTCATCTCACTGGTGTTAATGCAGACCTCATCTCACGCTGGTGTTAACGCAGACCTCATCTCACGCTGGTGTTAACGCAGACCTCATCTCACGCTGGTGTTAATGCAGACCTCGTCTCGCGCTGGTGTTAACGCAGACCTCATCTCACGCTGGTGTTAACGCAGACCTCATCTCACGCTGGTGTTAACGCAGACCTCATCTCACGCTGGTGTTAATGCAGACCTCATCTCACGCTGGTGTTAATGCAGACCTCATCTCAAGCTGGTGTTAACGCAGACCTCATCTCACGCTGGTGTTAACGCAGACCTCATCTCACGCTGGTGTTAACGCAGACCTCATCTCACGCTGGTGTTAATGCAGACCTCGTCTCGCGCTGGTGTTAACGCAGACCTCATCTCACGCTGGTGTTAACGCAGACCTCATCTCACGCTGGTGTTAACGCAGACCTCATCTCACGCTGGTGTTAACGCAGACCTCATCTCACGCTGGTGTTAACGCAGACCTCATCTCACGCTGGTGTTAATGCAGACCTCATCTCACGCTGGTGTTAATGCAGACCTCATCTCGCACTGTCTGTTATGAAACAATGAAATATGTTTACAAAGCTACTGCTTTGAATGGTGATGTTTTCACCCATTGTAATGTATTTATTACTCATATTCCTTATACGCTCAAATGTACCTCTGGACGTTGAAGCTAGTTCCTCTGCTTGTTCTCCTCCTTCCCCTCTAATCAGGGACTGATTTAGACCTGGGATACCAGCTGGATGCAATACCGATACCCCCTGTATATTGCCTCGTTACTAGTTTTTATTTTATTTTATTTTTTAACTTTATTTTGTAAATATTTTCTTAATTCTTATTTTTCTGAACTGCATTGTTGGTTCAAGGCTTGTAAGTAACTACACCTGTTGTATTCAGCATTTCACTGTCAGGTCTACTACACCTGTTGTATTCAGCATTTCACTGTGAGGTCTACCTACACCTGTTGTATTCGGCATTTCACTGTAAGGTCTACCTACACCTGTTGTATTCGGCATTTCACTGTAAGGTCTACCTACACCTGTTGTATTCAACATTTCACTGTGAGGTCTACTACACCTGTTGCATTCAGCATTTCACTGTAAGGTCTACTACACCTGTTGTATTCAACATTTCACTGTGGGGTCTACTACACCTGTTGTATTCAGCATTTCACTGTAAGGTCTACTACACCTGTTGTATTCAACATTTCACTGTGGGGTCTACCTACACCTGTTGTATTCAGCATTTCACTGTAAGGTCTACTACACCTGTTGTATTCATCATTTCACTGTAAGGTCTACCTACACCTGTTGTATTCGGCATTTCACTGTAAGGTCTACCTACACCTGTTGTATTCGGCATTTCACTGTAAGGTCTACCTACACCTGTTGTATTCGGCATTTCACTGTAAGGTCTACCTACACCTGTTGTATTCAACATTTCACTGTGAGGTCTACAACACCTGTTGCATTCAGCATTTCACTGTAAGGTCTACTACACCTGTTGTATTCAACATTTCACTGTGGGGTCTACTACACCTGTTGCATTCAGCATTTCACTGTGAGGTCTACTACACCTGTTGTATTCAGCATTTCACTGTGGGGTCTACTACACCTGTTGTATTCAGCATTTCACTGTGAGGTCTACTACACCTGTTGTATTCAGCATTTCACTGTGAGGTCTACTACACCTGTTGTATTCAACATTTCACTGTGGGGTCTACTACACCTGTTGCATTCAGCATTTCACTGTGGGGTCTACTACACCTGTTGTATTCAGCATTTCACTGTGAGGTCTACTACACCTGTTGTATTCAGCATTTCACTGTGAGGTCTACTACACCTGTTGTATTCAGCATTTCACTGTGAGGTCTACTACACCTGTTGTATTCAGCATTTCACTGTGAGGTCTACTACACCTGTTGTATTCAGCATTTCACTGTAAGGTCTACTACACCTGTTGTATTCAGCATTTCACTGTGAGGTCTACTACACCTGTTGTATTCAGCATTTCACTGTAAGGTCTACTACACCTGTTGTATTCAGCATTTCACTGTGAGGTCTACTACACCTGTTGTATTCAGCATTTCACTGTAAGGTCTACTACACCTGTTGTATTCAGCATTTCACTGTGAGGTCTACTACACCTGTTGTATTCAGCATTTCACTGTAAGGTCTACTACACCTGTTGTATTCAGCATTTCACTGTGAGGTCTACTACACCTGTTGTATTCAGCATTGCACTGTAAGGTCTACTACACCTGTTGTATTCAGCATTTCACGGTGAGGTCTACTACACCTGTTGTATTCAACATTTCACTGTAAGGTCTACTACACCTGTTGTATTCAGCATTTCACTGTGAGGTCTACTACACCTGTTGTATTCAGCATTTCACTGTGAGGTCTACTACACCTGTTGTATTCAGCATTTCACTGTGAGGTCTACTACACCTGTTGTATTCAGCATTTCACTGTGAGGTCTACTACACCTGTTGTATTCATCATTTCACTGTGAGGTCTACTACACCTGTTGTATTCAGCATTTCACTGTAAGGTCTACTACACCTGTTGTATTCAGCATTTCACTGTAAGGTCTACTACACCTGTTGTATTCAGCATTTCACTGTGAGGTCTACTTCACCTGTTGTATGTCAGAATTAAAATGTTATTTGATTTGTTTCGTTATCATTGAGAACAGAAACCCAGCAGTACTCTTGACCTCATAGGGTGAGATGTGATTACCTGTGCCTTCATTACCTCTCATAACGCTATGCAGGTACCATGACCTCATAGGGTGAGATGTGATTACCTGTGCCTTCATTACCTCTCATAATGCTATGCAGGTACCATGACCTCATAGGGTGAGATGTGATTACCTGTGCCTTCATTACCTCTCATAACGCTATGCAGGTACCATGACCTCATAGGGTGAGTTGTGATTACCTTTGCCTTCATTACCTCTCATAACGCTATGCAGGTACCATGACCTCATAGGGTGAGATGTGATTACCTGTGCCTTCATTACCTCTCATAACGCTATGCAGGTACCATGACCTCATAGGGTGAGATGTGATTACCTGTGCCTTCATTACCTCTCATAACGCTATGCAGGTACCATGACCTCATAGGGTGAGATGTGATTACCTGTGCCTTCATTACCTCTCATAACGCTATGCAGGTACCATGACCTCATAGGGTGAGATGTGATTACCTGTGCCTTCATTACCTCTCATAACGCTATGCAGGTACCATGACCTCATAGGGTGAGATGTGATTACCTGTGCCTTCATTACCTCTCATAACGCTATGCAGGTACCATGACCTCATAGGGTGAGATGTGATTACCTGTGCCTTCATTACCTCTCATAACGCTATGCAGGTACCATGACCTCATAGGGTGAGATGTGATTACCTGTGCCTTCATTACCTCTCATAATGCTATGCAGGTACCATGACCTAGTCCATCCAGGTATCTCTGCTAACTCCCATCCAACCTTGGTGCGTTAAATAGATGTGTTGGTGCGTTAAATAGATGTGTTGGTGCGTTAAATAGATGTGTTGGTGCGTTAAATAGATGTGTTGGTGTGTTAAATAGATGTGTTGGTGTGTTAAATAGATGTGTTGGTGCTGGCTCTGCCTTGGCAATGCTTTACCACATCACCACTCTACTCTGGCTGAAAGGCCTCTCTCTGTCTACAGGATTTATCTAGGCTTGGGTGATAGATTTTGTAATGAATTCCATTGGGTATTATTGTTTTCTGAAACAAGTTATCTGTGCATTAACTTACTGCTTAGATTCTGTTAGTGCTTCGTTTTTTTAAGGTAGGGTCCGGTCCATCTTGTCTCATTGGATGGTGGTTCATGCATTTTGTTTATTTTTGTTGTTGTTTTGTTTTCCAAAACAAGGTTGTTTACAGTTCAGATCCACATGCTGGATTGTTTATAAAGGTGTTGTCTTGTTTGACGGCGGTTGGCTTGGCTGCAGCTGGATATATTTCCTCTAGTGGTGTCACTGAGCTGGCAGACGGCTGGCCGCGGCTGTTATTTAAGTCTAACCCTAGACTAGGTGTCTTGTTAATATTGACTTCATCCTCTAACAGGGCTTCTGTGTCTCCTCTGGCCCCAAGAAACAGACCAGATAGAGACAGGCAGGCCAGATAGAGACAGGCAGGCCAGATAGACCTGTTATCCCTGTTCTACTGCAGAGAAGTCTCCTCCTAAGTCCCCTCTATCAATTTCTTCCATCTTCTGTTCCATCTTCCATCTTCTGTTCCATAGTTCTGTTCCATGGTTCTGTTCCATGGTTCTGTTCCATGGTTCTGTTATTTTTTGAATAACTCTTTAATAATGAATGAATTCATCGGTTCAGCAGAGCTCTGTGGCAGTCCGACCAGGCGTTAGATTTTACAGTACAGTCCTTCACTTTTACATGCTGGGTCTAAAGATAGCAGACAATGTATTGAAGCAGCATTGTGATGCGCGGTGTGTATGTAACCTTGGGTGTAAATTAGATTGGATGTGTCTATTGACTCGTGAGACTATATTTATAAAGCCCTTCGTACATCAGCTGATATCTCAAAGTGCTGTACAGAAACTCAGCCTAAAAACCCAAACAGCAAGCAATGCAGGTGTAGAGGCACAGTGGCTAGGAAAAACTCCCTAGAAAGGCCAAAACCTAGGAAGAAACCTAGAGAGGAACCAGGCTATGAGGGGTGGCCAGTCCTCTTCTGGCTGTGCCGGGTGGAGATTATAACAGAACATGGCCAAGATGTTCAAATGTTCATAGATGACCAGCATGGTCGAATAATAATAATCACAGTAGTTGTTGAGGTTGCAACAGGTCAGCACCTCAGGAGTCAGTTGGATTTGCATAGCCGATCAGCTTGGTCGGCTATCTGTAGAGAAAAGACTCATATTAATTCAACATGGTCTGGTCCATAGAGATATTACTGACTCAGCCCCCAGGGTACCTAGCTAATTATTCAACTTAGAAAAGAGATGTTCACTAATACATCACCGGGGCCCAGCGACTATGATATTGCCTTGTTTTAAATGAAGTCTATTGTGAAAAGAACACTCTTTTATATACAGGCGTTGTTGAGTGGAACAAACCAGCACGGCAACTCAAAGCCATGCCGGCCATCACTTCAAAGAGTGTCTTTAGCTGGCTAATGATCGAGCTACAGATGATGTGTCATGGTTGTGTTTACGGCTCTAGTCCCCTCAAATTCAACGCTGGACCTGGAAGCCATTTCCACTGTTTCTTTTAATTGTTCCCCTCCTAATCAGGGCCTGATTTAGACCTGGGACACCAGGTGGGTGATTCCCCTCTAATCAGGGGCTGATTTAGACCTGGGACACCAGGTGTGTGATTCCCCTCTAATCGGGGCCTGATTTAGACCTGGGAGATTGCCCTCTAATCAGGGCCTGATTTAGACCTGGGACACCAGGTGGGTGATTCCCCTCTAATCAGGGACTGATTTAGACCTTGAGCACCGGGTGGGTGATTCCCCTCCTAATCAGGGACTGATTTAGACCTGGGAGATTCCCCTCTAATCAGGGACTGATTTAGACCTGGGACATTCCCCTCTAACCAGGGACTGATTTAGACCTGGGACACCAGGTGGGTGATTCCCCTCTAATCAGGGACTGATTTAGACCTGGGACACCAGGTGGGTGAAATTAATTATCAGGTAGAAAACCAGCAGGCTCCGGACCTCGTTGGGTCGGAGTTCAATACCCTGCTCTAGACTATGACAATGTCGTCCTGTCGTTTGTGTTATGTGTAACCAAAGAATACATAATAGGGTGGGTCTACCGCGTGAGTCCGGGAGGCCTGGTCTACCGCGTGAGTCCGGGAGGCCTGGTCTACCGCGTGAGTCCGGGAGGCCTGGTCTACCGCGTGAGTCCGGGAGGCCTGGTCTACCGCGTGAGTCCGGGAGGCCTGGTCTACCGCGTGAGTCTAACCAGACACCTAGGTATTTGTATTTGTCCACATATTCTATGTCCGAACCGTCCAGAGAAGTGATGCTGGGAGGGCAGCAATCGGTTGAAGAGCATGCATTTAGTTTTGCTTGCATTTAAAAGCAGTTGGAGGCCACGGAAGGAGAGTGGCATTGAAGCTCGTCTGGAGGATTGTTAACACAGTGTCCAAAGAAGGGCCAGAAGTAAACAGAATGGTGTCATCTGCGTAGAGGTGGATCAGAGAATCACTAGCAGCAAGAGCGACATCATTGATGTAAACAGAGAAGAGAGTCGGCCAGAGAATTGAACCCTGTGGCACCCCCATAGAGACTGCCAGAGGTCCGGACAACAGGCCCTCCAATTTGACACATTGAACTCTGTTTGAGAAGTAGTTGGTGAACCAGGTGAAGAAGTCATTTGAGAAACCAAGGCTGTTGATGAATACAGCTGCACAGTATTGTCTTTAATCGATGGCGGTTTTGATATCGTTTAGGAACTTGAGCGTGGCTGTGGTGCACTCGTGACCAGCTCGGAAACCAGATTGCTTATCAGAGAAGGTACGGTGATCTGTTTAACTTGGCTTTCTAGGACTTTAGAAAAGCAGGGTAGGATAGATCTAGGTCTGTAACAGTTTGGGTTTAGAGTGTCACCCCCTTTGACGAGGGTGATGACTGCAGCAGCTTTACAATCTTAAGGAATCTCAGACGACACAAAAGAGGTTGAACAGGCTAGTAATAGGGGTTGCAACAATTGCGGCGGATAATTTTAGAAAGTGAGGGTCCAGATTTTGCAGCTCTTTCAGAACATCGGGTATCTGGATTTGGGTGAAGGAGAAATTGGGGAGACTTGGGCAAGTTGCTGTGAGGGGTGCAGGGCTGTTGCCCGAAGTAGGGGTAACCAGGTGGATAGCATGGCCAACAGTAGAAAAATGCTTATTAAAATTCTTGATTATCGTAGATTTATCTCTGGTGGCAGTGTTTCCTAGCCTCAGAACAGTGGGCAGCTGGGAGGAGGTGCTCTTATTCTCCATGGGCTTTACAGTGGGCCAGAACATTTAGCACATTTCTGTTTGAAAAAGCTAGCCTTAGCTTTCCTAACTGCCTGTTGGTTCCTAAATTCCCTGAAAAGTTGCATATCGCGGGGCTATTCGATGCTAATGCAGAACGCCACAGGATGTTTTTGTGCTCGTCAAGGGCAGACAGGCCTGGAGTGAACTATATCTGTTCATAGTTCTACATTTTTTGCATGGGGCATGCTTATTTAAGATGGTGAGGAAGGCACTTTTAAAGAATAACCAGGCATCCTCTACTGACGGGATGAGGTCAATATCCTTCCAGGATACCCGGGCCAGGTTGATTAGAAAGGCCTGCTCGCTGAAGTGTTTTAGGGAGTGTTTGACAGTGATGAGGGTTGGTCGTTTGACTGCAGACCCATTACGAATGCAGGCAATGAGGCAGTGATTGCTGAGATCTTGGTTGAAGACCGCAGAGGTGTATTTAGAGGGCAGGTTGGTCAGGATGATATCTATGAGGGTGCCCGTGTTTACAGATTTAGGGTTGTACCTGTTAGGTTCCATGATAATTTGTGTGAGATTAGGGGCATCTAGTTTAGATTGTAGGATGTTCGGGGTGTTAAGCATATCCCAGTTTAGGTCACCTAACAGTACTAACTCTGAAGATAGATGGGTGGCAACTAATTCACATATGGTGTCCAGGGCACAGCTGGGGGCCGAGGGGGGTCTATAACAAGCGGCAACAGTGAGAGACTTGCTTCTGGAAAGGTGGATTCTTTAAAGTAGAAGCTCGAACTGTATGGGCACAGACCTGGATAGTAAGACAGAACTCTGCAGGCTATCTTTGCAGTAGATTGCAACTCCAACCCCTTTGGTAGTTCTATCTTGTCGGAAAATGTTATAGTTAGGGATGGAGATTTCAGGTTTTTTGGTGGTCTTCCAAAGCCAGGATTCAGACACGGCTAGGACATCCGGGTTGACAGAGTGTGCTAAAGCAGTGAATAAAACAAACTTAGGGAGGAGGCTTCTGATGTTAACATGCATGAAACCAAGGCTTTTATGGTTACAGAAGTCAACAAATGAGAGCTCCTGGGGAGTGGGAGTGGAGCTAGACACTGCAGAGCCTGGATTAACCTCTACATCACCAGAGCAGGAGTAGGATAAGGGTAAAGGCTATAAGAACTGGTCGTCTAGTGCGTTGGGGAGAGAATTAAAGGAGAAGATTTCTGGGCGTGGTAGAATAGATTCAAGGCATAATTTACAGATGGGTATGGTAGGATGTGAGTACAGTGGAGGTAAACCTAGGCGTTGAGTAACGATGAGGGAGGTTTCGTCTCTGGAAGGACAAGTTAAAACCTCTAGTGACTCCCCATCCCGCATGAGGAGCGTAATCATCGACTGACACTAATTAGCATAACGCAACGGACATAAATATTGCTAGAAAATATTCCTATTCATGAAAATCACAAGTGAAATATATTGAGACACATATTGAGGCCTTTTGTTAATCACCCTGTCATCTCAGATTTTCAAAATATGCTTTACAGCCAAAGCTAGACAAGCATTTGTGTAAGTTTATTGATAGCCTAGCATAGCATTTTGTCCAGCTAGCAGCAGGTAACTTGGTCACGGAAATCAGAAAAGCAATCAAATTAAATCGTTTACCTTTGATGAGCTTCGGATGTTTTCACTCACGAGACTCCCAGTTAGATAGCCAATGTTCCTTTTTTCCAAAAATATTTTTTCCAATATTATTTTTGTAGGCAAAATAGCTCCGTTTGTTCCTCACGTTTGGCTGAGAAATCGCCCAGAAATTGCAGTCATGAAAACGCCAAAAAATATTCCAAATTAGCTCCATAATATCGACAGAAACATGGCAAACGTTGTTTATAATCAATCCTCAAGGTGTTTTTCAAATATCTATTCGATAATATATCCACCGGTACAATTGTTTTTTCAGTAGGACCGTTTGGAATAATGGCTACCTCTGTATTTTACAGGAGAGTCACTCTGGGAGCCATCAGGTGACCAGTTGCGCAATGTAGCCGCTTACGGGTATTATTCAACATAAATGCGTAAAACTACGTCACAATGCTGTAGACACCTTGGGCAATACGGAGAAAAGTTATCTGGTTGATAGACAATTCACTGCTCAATAGGGGCGCATTGGAACACAGAGCTTTCAAAACATGAGGCACTTCCGGATTGGATTTTTGTTCTGTTATACTCACAGACAATATTTTTACAGTTTTGGAAACTTTAGAGTGTTTTCTATCCTAAGCTGTCAATTATATGCATATTCTAGCATCTTGACCTGACCAAATATCCTGTTTACTACGGGAATGTTATTTTTCCAAAAATGAAAATACTGCCCCCCTAGTCACAAGGTTAAGCCAGGTTAGGTCTCCTCGTGTGTGGTGTGGGACGAGAGAGCTGTCTAAGGCATTCTGAGTGGGACTGAAGGCTCTACAGGGAAATACAACAGCAGTAGACAAGGCATATTGACATTAGAGAGAGGCATAAAGCAATCACAGGTGTTGATCAGGAGAGCTAAGACAACAACGGGTAAATGGTGATGAATGGGCAGAGCGGGTCAGTTAGGTACATACAGGACCTGAGTTCGAGGCTTGGGCAGACTGGTAAACAAAATGAGGTACCGTATCATTGAAACAGTCCAGGGGGCATCAGCTGTGTAGCCGAGTGATCTTCGGGTCAAAAGAGCAGCAATAGGTGAGTCAGGATGCCGTTCGGTAGCCACTCCTACACTAGGCGAGCAGGGGACACAGCGTTCAGAAAAGCTAGCTGGCTGGGGCTAGTAGATGGTTCTTCGGCGACATCGTAACAGAATAGCCTCTTGAGACCACATCGGGCGATCACGTTGGCAGTCCAGTCGTGATGGATCGGCTGGGCTCCGTGTCGACAATAAAGGGTCCAGGCCAATTAGCAAAGGAGGTAATTGTAGACCTAGAATTAGCAGATATATGGGCCTAGTTCGAGGCTAGCTCAAGGCAAGCTGGTGCTTGCTTCGGGACAGAGGCGTTAGCTAACAGTAGCCACGCGTTTGCAGCTAGTTAGTTGCGACGATCCTTAGTAATGATCCAGTGTAGTGATCCAGAGCGGCAGGAATCCGGTGATATGGTAAAGAGAAGCAGTCCGATATGCTCTGGCCTGATATCGCGTTGTGCAGATTGACAGGTGATTGTCCGAGCTAAGGCTGTGTGATGACTTGGGGGAAAAAAGGCGAGGACCGCTAGGCGTGGCTAACAAAGACTAGTAGCTAGTTAGCTGACTAGCTCCTGATGGAAGTTCCTGTTATAAGGAATGAAAATAGCAGACCCAAACCACATTGGGTGAGGCGGGTTGCAGGAAAGCATATTTAGTTCGTAGATAGAAAATGACATTAAGATATACATGAAAAAGGCCGGCTATTTACACAGGATAAGAGATGGGATAAGACAAAGACACACGTCCTACTGCAGGTTACTATATAACCTGGTAGGGTTGGCTTGCTGTGGAACCTGGTAGGGTTGGTTTGCTGTGGAACCTGGTAGGGTTGGCTTGCTGTGGAACCTGGTAGGGTTGGCTTGCCGTGGAACCTGGTAGGGTTGGCCTGCTGTGGAACCTGGTAGGGTTGGCCTGCTGTGGAACCTGGTAGGGTTGGCCTGCTGTGGAACCTGGTAGGTTCTCCGTCGCGTGATGAGTACTCTCTCCGTCGCGTGATGAGTACTCTCTCCGTCGCGTGATGAGTACTCTCTCCGTCGCGTAATGAGTACTCTCTCCGTCGCGTAATGAGTACTCTCTCCGTCGCGTGATGAGTACTCTCTCCGTCACGTGATGCGTACTCTCTCCGTCACGTGCCAGCCTGGGTTCTACTCCTGATAAACAGGTTTACTGGGACTCAATAGGCCTTGTACCTTCTCTAATGGCTGTCCCTTCTAACAACTGTCCACTCTAAATGCTGTCCTCTTGCAATTAAATTCATTTAATATTTTATTTTTCCCTTGACCTCCCTCCTTTTTTGTATTTTACATTTTTTTCATTTTTTTTTTTACATATTTTGTTTTCTCAGGTCGGTCTGTAGGCGTGCAGCCTCCCTTTCACAACCTTTAACTGGATTCACAGGGATTCAAAATGAACTTAGTCTTGTTTGCTGACAGCTTAAAGCTTAATTGACTGGAAGCCAAATAGAGTGTGTTAGGTATTCAGCGGCAGGGCCAATTGATAATGCCATGTGTAAACAGGGCCCTGTTGAAAGCGTGACGACGCCCCCCCCGCCCCCCACCCCCTCCCATTATTCAGAACACGGCTCTGTGGAGCGAGGTAGTCACAAACGCTTTGTGGAGCCCTTCATCACACTGTGGTGGCTGAGCCAAGCTGGAGCAGGGGGCTGGGATGGGGACTGGGGAGAGGCGGGACTGGCAGGCCACCTGCTATCAAGCTGCAACTGCTCACCTGGCTGGAGGAAGGCCTCGCCCTGGAAGGCCTGGCACTGGTAGGGCAGAGCAGACCAGGGCAGAGCGGATGTACCAAGTCCAGGCTGGACCAGTACCCTCCTATCAGTTTCATACCCTCAGTAGAGGAGGTCATTGAAATGTCATTGTATTACCGTCAGTAAATATCAGTGGGATCAATAAATATCAGTGGGTTCAGTAAATATCAGTGGGTTCAGTAAATGTCAGTAAATATCAGTGGGTTCAGTAAATATCAGTGGGTTCAGTAAATATCAGTAAATATCAGTGGGTTCAGTAAATATCAGTGGGTTCAGTAAATATCAGTGGGTTCAGTAAATATCAGTGGGTTCAGTAAATATCAGTAAACATCAGTGGGATCAGTAAATATCAGTAAATATCAGTGGGATCAGTAAATATCAGTGGGTTCAGTAAATATCAGTGGGTTCAGTAAATGTCAGTAAATATCACTGGGTTCAGTAAATATCAGTGGGTTCAGTAAATATCAGTGAGATCAGTAAATGTCAGTGGGATCAGTAAATGTCAGTGGGATCAGTAAATGTCAGTGGGATCAGTAAATATCAGTGGGTTCAGTAAATATCAGTGGGTTCAGTAAATATCAGTGGGATCAGTAAATGTCCGTGGGTTCAGTAAATGTCCGTGGGTTCAGTAAATGTCAGTGGGTTCAGTAAATGTCCGTGGGTTCAGTAAATGTCCGTGGGTTCAGTAAATGTCAGTGGGTTCAGTAAATGTCAGTGGGTTCAGTAAATGTCAGTGGGTTCAGTAAATGTCAGTGGGTTCAGTAAATGTCAGTGGGTTCAGTAAATGTCAGTGGGTTCAGTAAATGTCAGTGGGTTCAGTAAATGTCAGTGGGTTCAGTAAATGTCAGTGGGTTCAGTAAATGTCAGTGGGTTCAGTAAATGTCAGTGGGTTCAGTAAATGTCAGTGGGTTCAGTAAATGTCAGTGGGTTCAGTAAATGTCAGTGGGATCAGTAAATATCAGTGGGTTCAGTAAATATCAGTGGGTTCAGTAAATGTCAGTGGGTTCAGTAAATGTCAGTGGGTTCAGTAAATGTCAGTGGGTTCAGTAAATATCAGTGGGATCAGTAAAGATCAGTAAATGTCAGTAAGTGTCAGGGGGTTCAGTAAATATCAGTGGGATCAGTAAATATCAGTGGGATCAGTAAATATCAGTGGGATCAGTAAATATCGGCCTGCTCTGCCTGGCCCTGCTCCCAGGACATAGAGAGATTCAATACTCAGACGGCTAGTAGACAAGAGAGAATGTTTTTTTTTAAATTGTTTCCTAATTGAATGAGCTGTGTGATGGTCTCACAGTGGACAAGATCAAAGTTTATTCTGCTAATTACCACAACACCCTCCGCCAGCGCTCTACCCCCCCCTCTCTCTCCTTCCATTTTTCCCTCCCCCCTCTTTTCCTCTCCCTCCTCCTCTCTCTCTGTCAGCTGTGTAGTCACTATAATGACAGGGTGGGTATTGATCCTAACAGCAGCTATCTTTCTCTCAGAAGAGACAATCTTGTGATCTGGATCGTTCTAGAGCCATCAGCCAGCCGCTGGCGTTCCCATTCGTTCTAGAGCCATCAGCCAGCCGCTGGCGTTCCCATTCGTTCTAGAGCCATCAGCCAGTCGCTGGTGTTCCCATTCGTTCTAGAGCCATCAGCCAGTCGCTGGTGTTCCCATTCGTTCTAGAGCCATCAGCCAGTCGCTGGTGTTCCCATTCGTTCTAGAGCCATCAGCCAGTCGCTGGTGTTCCCATTCGTTCTAGAGCCATCAGCCAGTCGCTGGTGTTCCCATTCGTTCTAGAGCCATCAGCCAGTCGCTGGTGTTCCCATTCGTTCTAGAGCCATCAGCCAGTCGCTGGTGTTCCCATTCGTTCTAGAGCTATCAGCCAGCTGTTGGTGTTCCCATTCGTTCTAGATCCATCAGCCAGCCGCTCGTGTTCCCATTCGTTCTAGAGCCATCAGCCAGCCGCTCGTGTTCCCATTCGTTCTAGAGCCATCAGCCAGCCGCTCGTGTTCCCATTCGTTCTAGATCCATCAGCCAGCCGCTCGTGTTCCCATTCGTTCTAGAGCCATCAGCCAGCCGCTCGTGTTCCCATTCGTTCTAGATCCATCAGCCAGCCGCTGGCGTTCCCATTCGTTCTAGAGCCATCAGCCAGCCGCTGGCGTTCCCATTCGTTCTAGAGCCATCAGCCAGTCGCTGGTGTTCCCATTCGTTCTAGAGCCATCAGCCAGTCGCTGGTGTTCCCATTCGTTCTAGAGCCATCAGCCAGTCGCTGGTGTTCCCATTCGTTCTAGAGCCATCAGCCAGTCGCTGGTGTTCCCATTCGTTCTAGAGCCATCAGCCAGTCGCTGGTGTTCCCATTCGTTCTAGAGCTATCAGCCAGCTGTTGGTGTTCCCATTCGTTCTAGATCCATCAGCCAGCCGCTCGTGTTCCCATTCGTTCTAGAGCCATCAGCCAGCCGCTCGTGTTCCCATTCGTTCTAGAGCCATCAGCCAGCCGCTCGTGTTCCCATTCGTTCTAGATCCATCAGCCAGCCGCTCGTGTTCCCATTCGTTCTAGAGCCATCAGCCAGCCGCTCGTGTTCCCATTCGTTCTAGATCCATCAGCCAGCCGCTGGCGTTCCCATTCGTTCTAGAGCCATCAGCCAGCCGCTGGCGTTCCCATTCGTTCTAGAGCCATCAGCCAGTCGCTGGTGTTCCCATTCGTTCTAGAGCCATCAGCCAGTCGCTGGTGTTCCCATTCGTTCTAGAGCCATCAGCCAGTCGCTGGTGTTCCCATTCGTTCTAGAGCCATCAGCCAGTCGCTGGTGTTCCCATTCGTTCTAGAGCCATCAGCCAGTCGCTGGTGTTCCCATTCGTTCTAGAGCTATCAGCCAGCTGTTGGTGTTCCCATTCGTTCTAGATCCATCAGCCAGCCGCTCGTGTTCCCATTCGTTCTAGAGCCATCAGCCAGCCGCTCGTGTTCCCATTCGTTCTAGAGCCATCAGCCAGCTGTTGGTGTTCCCATTTGTTCTAGAGCCATCAGCCAGTCGCTGGTGTTCCCATTCGTTCTAGAGCCATCAGCCAGCCGCTCGTGTTCCCATTCGTTCTAGAGCCATCAGCCAGTCGCTGGTGTTCCCATTCGTTCTAGAGCCATCAGCCAGTCGCTGGTGTTCCCATTCGTTCTAGAGCTATCAGCCAGCTGTTGGTGTTCCCATTCGTTCTAGATCCATCAGCCAGCCGCTCGTGTTCCCATTCGTTCTAGAGCCATCAGCCAGCCGCTCGTGTTCCCATTCGTTCTAGATCCATCAGCCAGCCGCTCGTGTTCCCATTCGTTCTAGAGCCATCAGCCAGCCGCTCGTGTTCCCATTCGTTCTAGATCCATCAGCCAGCCGCTGGCGTTCCCATTCGTTCTAGAGCCATCAGCCAGCCGCTGGCGTTCCCATTCGTTCTAGAGCCATCAGCCAGTCGCTGGTGTTCCCATTCGTTCTAGAGCCATCAGCCAGTCGCTGGTGTTCCCATTCGTTCTAGAGCCATCAGCCAGTCGCTGGTGTTCCCATTCGTTCTAGAGCCATCAGCCAGTCGCTGGTGTTCCCATTCGTTCTAGAGCCATCAGCCAGTCGCTGGTGTTCCCATTCGTTCTAGAGCTATCAGCCAGCTGTTGGTGTTCCCATTCGTTCTAGATCCATCAGCCAGCCGCTCGTGTTCCCATTCGTTCTAGAGCCATCAGCCAGCCGCTCGTGTTCCCATTCGTTCTAGAGCCATCAGCCAGCTGTTGGTGTTCCCATTTGTTCTAGAGCCATCAGCCAGTCGCTGGTGTTCCCATTCGTTCTAGAGCCATCAGCCAGCCGCTCGTGTTCCCATTCGTTCTAGAGCCATCAGCCAGTCGCTGGTGTTCCCATTCGTTCTAGAGCCATCAGCCAGCTGTTGGTGTTCCCATTTGTTCTAGAGCCATCAGCCAGCTGTTGGTGTTCCCATTTGTTCTAGAGCCATCAGCCAGCTGTTGGTGTTCCCACAACCTATTTGGCTATAGTACAATGTGTGCTTACATTAGAGCTGGGGAAATTATCGACACTGATCATACTTATCGCAGACATTTTGCAGATATAATTCATAACAGTAAGTAGCCTCTACTAGAGTTGTGAAGTTTGAAAATAGCGATTTGGTTTGTCTGTATCTCCCAGCTCTAGCGTACATCAGGGATTTGGTTTGTCTGTATCTCCCAGCTCTAGCGTACATCAGGGATTTGGTTTGTCCGTATCACCCAGCTCTAGCGTACATCAGGGATTTGGTTTGTCTGTATCGCCCAGCTCTAGTGTACCTCAGGGATTTGGTTTGTCTGTATGTGGCTGGGGGGAAGCAGAGGGGTGTGGCTGGGGCGAAGCAGAGTGAGGGAATAGGATTGGAACCAAGAAAAAATATGATTATTTGCCTTTTGGGGGGGGCGACTCATTGTAACATTTGAAGACCTTACCTTAAATATCTTCTGGAATTTAAAGGTGAAATGGGGAATGGGGGGGGGTTCATGGTGTCCATCTGCTCCTGTTCTAGTCCCATGTAGTACTCTCCTCCAGATTCCTTAATTGAGGCTCGCTCTCCTGGATGCAGTATATTGTCAGTATACCTGAGATCGTCAGTATATCTGAAGATGGTATACCTGAGATCGTCAGTATATCTGAAGATGGTATACCTGAGATCGTCAGTATATCTGAAGATGGTATACCTGAGATCGTCAGTATATCTGAAGATGGTATACCTGAGATCGTCAGTATATCTGAAGATGGTATACCTGAGATCGTCAGTTAATCATTAATCTGAAGATGGTATACCTGAGATCTTCAGCATATCTGAAGATGGTATACCTGAGATCGTCAGCATATCTGAAGATGGTATACCTGAGATCTTCAGCATATCTGAAGATGGTATACCTGAGATCTTCAGCATATCTGAAGATGGTATACCTGAGATCGTCAGCATATCTGAAGATGGTATACCTGAGATCTTCAGCATATCTGAAGATGGTATACCTGAGATCGTCAGCATATCTGAAGATGGTATACCTGAGATCGTCAGCATATCTGAAGATGGTATACCTGAGATCGTCAGCATATCTGAAGATGGTATACCTGAGATCGTCAGCATATCTGAAGATGGTATACCTGAGATCGTCAGCATATCTGAAGATGGTATACCTGAGATCGTCAGCATATCTGAAGATGGTATACCTGAGATCGTCAGCATATCTGAAGATGGTATACCTGAGATCGTCAGCAAATCTGAAGATGGTATACCTGAGATGGTCAGTATACCTGAAGATGGTCAGTATATCTGAAGATGGTCAGTATATCTGAAGATGGTCAGTATATCTGAAGATGGTCAGTATACCATCTCAGTATACCTGAAGATGGTCAGTATACCTGAAGATGGTCAGTATACCTGAAGATGGTCAGTATACCTGAAGATGGTCAGTATACCTGAAGATGGTATACCTGAGATCGTCAGCATATCTGAAGATGGTATACCTGAGATCGTCAGCATATCTGAAGATGGTATACCTGAGCTCGTCAGCAAATCTGAAGATGGTATACCTGAAGATCGTCAGTATATCTGAAGATGGTATACCTGAAGATCGTCAGTATATCTGAAGATATTATACCTGAGATCGTTAGTATATCTGAAGATAGTATACCTGAGATGGTCAGTATATCTGAAGATGGGTGTATGCTCTATTCTGTGTCTGGCTAAAGGAAGAACTGTCCAGGTGTAGGAGTTTTCTCCTGCATCCTCAAACTTTTTTCTCACAGATTGTGTTTTCAATTATCGTTTGTGGTCTATTAACATTTACTGGGCATGTTCTGTACTCTGAACGATGTTCTTTTGTCTTAACTTTTAAACAACCAAAACATTTTCTTTTCATGCCGTGTTGGCATTTATTGAATTATTTAATTTGTTGTTTTGTTCACACACACAAAAAAAAACATTTTTTTAAATGATTTTACTTTTTCACACAAAAATTCCGGCTTCATATTGATCCCCCTCACACAATCCCCGGCTATCACGTTTTAGCTGTCTGCTTATCCATGGTCAATGTCGGCCCATACTGACCCATACCCATATTTGTGCTCTACCTGGTAGAACTGTAGCTGTGCTCTACCTGGTAGAACTGTAGCTGTGCTCTACCTGGTAGAACTGTAGCTGTGCTCTACCTGGTAGAACTGTAGTTGTGCTCTACCTGGTAGAACTCTAGCTGTGCTCTACCTGGTAGAACTGTAGCTGTGCGCTACCTGGTAGAACTGTAGCTGTGCGCTACCTGGTAGAACTGTAGCTGTGCTCTACCTGGTAGAACTGTAGCTGTGCTCTACCTGGTAGAACTGTAGCTGTGCTCTACCTGGTAGAACTGTAGCTGTGCTCTACCTGGTAGAACTGTAGCTGTGCTCTACCTGGTAGAACTGTAGCTGTGCTCTACCTGGTAGAACTGTAGCTGTGCTCTACCTGGTAGAACTGTAGCTGTGCTCTACCTGGTAGAACTGTAGCTGTGCTCTACCTGGTAGAACTGTAGCTGTGCTCTACCTGGTAGAACTGTAGCTGTGCTCTACCTGGTAGAACTGTAGCTGTGCTCTACCTGGTAGAACTGTAGCTGTGTTCTACCTGGTAGAACTGTAGCTGTGCTCTACCTGGTAGAACTGTAGCTGTGCTCTACCTGGTAGAACTGTAGCTGTGCTCTACCTGGTAGAACTGTAGCTGTGCTCTACCTGGTAGAACTGTAGCTGTGCTCTACCTGGTAGAACTGTAGCTGTGCTCTACCTGGTAGAACTGTAGTTGTGCTCTACCTGGTAGAACTGTAGCTGTGCTCTACCTGGTAGAACTGTAGCTGTGCTCTACCTGGTAGAACTGTAGCTGTGCTCTACCTGGTAGAACTGTAGCTGTGCTCTACCTGGTAGAACTGTAGCTGTGCGCTACCTGGTAGAACTGTAGCTGTGCTCTACCTGGTAGAACTGTAGCTGTGCTCTACCTGGTAGAACTGTAGCTGTGCTCTACCTGGTAGAACTGTAGCTGTGCGCTACCTGGTAGAACTGTAGCTGTGCTCTACATGTCGCTGCCTCCTTTTTAACTCGTGTTCTCTTCTTAATTTAATTTCAACGAGAGTTCAGCTCGGGCCGATCCATCTCTCTATTATTATTATTTTTCTCCAGAAGATGAAGAGTAGCGGAGAACAACAACAACAAAAGAAAACGTGGTCGTCCGTCCTCTTTAGTTGATTAAATTACATTTTAAAACCAGGGAGCAGCAAAGGGGATTTAGATACAATGTCATTAAAATGGATCTCGATGTATTAAAGGTATAGGATCAATACAGTTTTCAAAAGATAATATTTTTTTTTTACGCAGTCTTGGCTCCGCTCAAAAGGTTGATTGCTTGGGATGTAATATTTCTTACTATACTATGCTGGGATGTATAGATACCTTCTTTTTTTCGTAAAAGTTTTTAACCACAAGAAAACACAAACACTTTGACGAGGGGTACAGGGAATACGGGGGGTACAGGGGATACGGGGGATACGGCAGTACGGGGGGAACAGGGGATACGGCGGTACGGGGGGGTACAGGGGATACGGGGGTACAGGGGATACGGCGGTACGGGGGATACAGGGGGGGATACGGCGGTACGGGGGGTACAGGGGATACGGGGGGAACGGGATACGGCGGTACGGGGGGGTACAGGGGGTACGGCGGTACGGTGGGGGAACAGGGGATACGGCGGTACGGGGGGGTACAGGGGATATGGTGGCGGAGGAGTAAATACGATATAGCCTGGATGCTGGATGGGAAGAGGAGACTCTGGGATTGACACAGCCGGGCTGACCCTGCTTAACTTAGGAAGTACTCCTGATGATTGTTTTAACGACGGGGTAGGGGAGAAGAGGGGGAGCACCGTGTTGGAGTTGTTGTGACGTAAGGTGGGAGAGAGGCTGGCTGGGCAGGAGGGAGAGGCTGGATTGGTGTGCGTGTGTGTGTGTGTGTGTGTGTGTGTGTGTGTTTGAGGCGGCAGCTGGTCGGTGGGTTGTGAACGAATGTGAAAGGTGCTTAATGATTCGATTACAACAGTTGTCAGACTGAGCGGCTCTCATTGGCCCTCCTGTACCACGTGGTCTAGTTCTGATAGCTTCTGGACAGGTTTATTTGGTTTACCTTGAATGGAGCAGGGCCGTAGTGTCTACATCTCTCACTGCTGTACAGGGATTTAACACACCCGGAGGACGGGCCGCGGCAGGTGTAGAGGACGGGCCGCGGCAGGTGTAGAGGACGGGCCTCTGCAGGTGTAGAGGACGGGCCTCGGCAGGTGTAGAGGACGGGCCTCGGCAGGTGTAGAGGACGGGCCTCTGCAGGTGTAGAGGACGGGCCTCGGCAGGTGTAGAGGACGGGCCTCTGCAGGTGTAGAGGACGGGCCTCGGCAGGTGTAGAGGACGGGCCTCGGCAGGTGTAGAGGACGGGCCTCGGCAGGTGTAGAGGACGGGCCTCGGCAGGTGTAGAGGACGGGCCTCGGCAGGTGTAGAGGACGGGCCTCGGCAGGTGTAGAGGACGGGCCTCGGCAGGTGTAGAGGACGGGCCTCGGCAGGTGTAGAGGACGGGCCTCGGCAGGTGTAGAGGACGGGCCTCGGCAGGTGTAGAGGACGGGCCTCGGCAGGTGTAGAGGACGGGCCTCGGCAGGTGTAGAGGACGGGCCGCGGCAGGCGTAGAGGACGGGCCTCGGCAGGCGTAGAGGACGGGCCTCGGCAGGCGTAGAGGACGGGCCTCGGCAGGTGTAGAGGACGGGCCGCGGTTGGTACAGCCTGTGTTTCGGTGTGTTTTGGACCACTGAGTCTGGTCCTAGAGCCGCCCCACAGACACACGCGGCCTAGAGCTGGGTTATTGCTCTCTATATATGCTCGCTTGGGAAACGTCGGTAAAGTTTTATAATGCCAAGATGAAACAAACATATTTAATGTATCCTCTTATCTGTTGACTAGAACTATTTGATTAAAATCCTGATCACTTCGATTTTCTCATATTTAGTTATTCTTCTTGTTACCGTATATGAGAAAGTGTTTGCAGATGATTTAAATAGTCTATTGTTTTTAAAAGAGAACTGAAGCACTTGTCTGTCTTCAGGCTATGAAAGGAGATGTTGGGGCATGCTGTTCTTTCTCTCCCTCCTCCTCATCAGTCTTTACCTTCTCCTCCTCTCGTTCCCTCCTCTCTCTAGTTCCCTCAGCAGTTTTTTGTGATTATTAATTTGTGAGGTGTTATTGGGTGATCAACTGTCTTGTCAGGAGAATGGATGTGTGTGTCAGTTGTTAGCTATGATTAAACACCAACTCTGCAGAAAGGAGCGAGAGGGAGGAGGGAAAGCGTGAGGAGAGAGGCAGGGGAGAGTGGAGGAGTGAGAGGGTGAAGGGTGAGAGAGAGGCAGGCAGAGAGAGAGCGAGAGAGAGCGAGGAGGGAAAGCGTGGGGAGAGGAGAGAGGCAGTGGAGAGTGGAGGAGTGAGAGGGTGAAGGGTGAGAGAGAGGCAGGCAGAGAGAGAGAGAAAGAGCGAGGAGGGAAAGCGTGAGGAGAGAGGAAGGGGAGAGTGGAGGAGGGTGAAGGGTGAGAGAGAGGCAGGCAGAGAGAGAGAGAAAGAGCGAGGAGGGAAAGCGTGAGGAGAGAGGAAGGGGAGAGTGGAGGAGGGTGAAGGGTGAGAGAGAGGCAGGCAGAGAGAGAGAGAAAGAGCGAGGAGGGAAAGCGTGAGGAGAGAGGAAGGGGAGAGTGGAGGAGGGTGAAGGGTGAGAGAGAGGCAGGCAGAGAGAGAGAGAAAGAGCGAGGAGGGAAAGCGTGAGGAGAGAGGAAGGGGAGAGTGGAGGAGGGTGAAGGGTGAGAGAGAGGCAGGCAGAGAGAGAGAGAAAGAGCGAGGAGGGAAAGCGTGAGGAGAGAGGAAGGGGAGAGTGGAGGAGGGTGAAGGGTGAGAGAGAGGCAGGCAGAGAGAGAGAGAAAGAGCGAGGAGGGAAAGCGTGGGGAGAGGAAGGGGAGAGTGGAGGAGGGTGAAGGGTGAGAGAGAGCGAGGAGGGAAAGCGTGGGGAGAGGAAGGGGAGAGTGGAGGAGGGTGAAGGGTGATAGAGAGCGAGGAGGGAAAGCGTGGGGAGAGGCAGGGGAGAGTGGAGGAGGGTGAAGGGTGAGAGAGAGCGAGGAGGGAAAGCGTGGGGAGAGGAAGGGGAGAGTGGAGGAGGGTGAAGGGTGAGAGAGAGCGAGGAGGGAAAGCGTGGGGAGAGGAGAGAGGAAGGGGAGAGTGGAGGAGGGTGAAGGGTGAGAGAGAGCGAGGAGGGAAAGCGTGGGGAGAGGCAGGGGAGAGTGGAGGAGGGTGAAGGGTGAGAGAGAGCGAGGAGGGAAAGCGTGGGGAGAGGAGAGAGGAAGGGGAGAGTGGAGGAGGGTGAAGGGTGAGAGAGAGCGAGGAGGGAAAGCGTGGGGAGAGGAGAGAGGAAGGGGAGAGTGGAGGAGGGTGAAGGGTGAGAGAGAGCGAGGCAGAACAATCCTCTGTTAATGGATGAAACTGCAGCAGGAGGGGTTTCTGCTGCCTTCATGCATATGTATTTCTCTGCCTGCCTCGCTCTACCTGCCTCTCTCTACCTGCCTCTCTGCCTCTCTCTGCCTGCCTCTCTGCCTGCCTCTCTGCCTGCCTCTCTCTGCCTGCCTCTCTCTGCCTGCCTCTCTCTGCCTGCCTCTCTCTGCCTGCCTCTCTCTGCCTGCCTCTCTCTGCCTGCCTCTCTCTCTCTGCCTGCCTCTCTCTCTCTGCCTCTCTCTCTGCCTGCCTCTCTCTCATTAGTAGGGTAGTGCAGGGTCTCTGTGTAATTAGTAGGGTAGTGCAGGGTCTCTGTGTAATTAGTAGGGTAGTGCAGGGTCTCTGTGTAATTAGTAGGGTAGTGCAGGGTCTCTGTGTAATTAGTAAGGTAGTGCAGGGTCTCTGTGTAATTAGTAGGGTAGTGCAGGGTCTCTGTGTAATTAGTAGGGTAGTGCAGGGTCTCTGTGTAATTAGTAGGGTAGTGCAGGGTCTCTGCGTAATTAGTAGGGTAGTGCAGGGTCTCTGTGTAATTAATAGGGTAGTGCAGGGTCTCTGTGTAATTAGTAGGGTAGTGCAGGGTCTCTGTGTAATTAGTAGGGTAGTGCAGGGTCTCTGTGTAATTAGTAGGGTAGTGCAGGGTCTCTGTGTAATTAGTAGGGTAGTGCAGGGTCTCTGTGTAATTAGTAGGGTAGTGCAGGGTCTCAGTACTGTCTACGGGACACACATGCTTCAAGGCTAAGTTGAACAATACTCGTAGCTAGAGGTCACTGGGAGGTCAATTCACCTGCCTCTGTGTGTTTCTGTTCTAGCCATGGTACCTGTGTGTGTGTAGGAGGGAGGTCAGCTTTAGATCAACCTGTTCTCTGGCCTGGAAGGGGGGGGGGGGGGGGGTCATGATCTCTTTAGGTTAAAGGTCACCATGAGCGGTGGTGGTGAGACACCTGTAATAAAGGAACCTGCTGGCGCGTCGTCATACCATGAAGTAGTATGGACTGATTGAAGCTCGATGGTTTGTAGTGACGCCTCTGGCACTGAGGTGCTTCGACCGCTGCGCCACTCACAACCGGACGCGATTGGGAGTCCCACAGGGCGACGCGCAATTGGCCCAGCGTCAAAGCTTGTGTAGGCTAAAAGCTGTGCACTGGGAAAACCTTGGTAGAGCATGGGTGGAATAAGCATTGTGGTGCTCGTGAATTCCCGTGAGGTTTCTGCTTCAGACCAATTGTCAGTTAAAGTTAAGTTAATCTTCTTTGTTTTTAATGACACGGTAAAATTAGTATGAGTGTGTAGTGTAAGAGTCGATGTACAATACAACCGAGCTGTATTTAAGAGGTGCTTCGCATTCCGCTGTTCTCATAGTTGACGACAAATTCAAACTTAACCTTAATTATTTTCATTATGCTCTGTCTATTTGCCTATTTGTGCAAATTCTCTCAAGACGACCATTCAGAATCTCATCCCAAGCCTGAGTTGGTCTTACGTTGATGGTATGCGTTCCAAGTGGCTCCCTATATACTATGGGTACCTGGTCAAAGAGAGTGCTCTATATAGGGAATAGGGTGTAATTTGTCTTGCATTAATGTCCATCACTGTACCTTCCCAAGGGCATGTCAGTCAGCCAGTCATCAGTACGGATTGACTTGTTGTTTTTCGTGTTGCACAGTCACACGACTACAAGCAGCAACTCAAGAGGCAGCTACCAACACAGAGAATAGTGAGGTGCTGGACAGAGGAGGCAGACTCAATGCTGCGCGACTGTTTTGAGAATTGAACTGATTGGAATATGTTCAAATAATCATTTCCGCTAGGACTCATCCGTCAACATTGAGGAATATACATCATCAGTCACTGGCTTCATTCGGAAATGTGTTGATGATGTTGTACCCGCAATAACAAACCGGACATATCCCAATCAAAAACCCTGGACAAATGGAGATAGCCGTACCATGCTGAGAGCCCGTACTGCAGCATTCAATGTCAGCAGAACGAACCCCGATGACTCAGTGACACACATCGCGCAAAAAGACAATACAGAATCAAACTTTAATTGAAGTTCATCAACAATCAGATTTGAGTCGCATGTGGCAAGGACTACAGACTATGACAAACTACAAAGGCAAATCCAGCTGTGTGGTGCCCACCGAAGCATCCCTCCCAGACGAGCTCAACACATTGTATGCTCGCTTCGAGGCAGACAATACCGAGCCATCCAGGAGGACTCTCGCTGCTCTCGATGACCAGATGCTTTTTCTCTCCCTCTTCTCAAAAGAAGTGAGTACTCACAAAGCCGCCGTCCCAGATGGCGTCCATGTCCTCAGTGTGTGCCAGCTGGCGGGCGTCTTCTCTGACATCTTCAACCTGTCCCAGGTTGTAGTCCCCACCTGCTTTTGAGGAGACCACCATTGTCCCAGTGCCCAAGAAAAACAAGGCGACATGTCCAAATGACTATCGCCCCATCACCTCAGGTCATCATGAAGGGCTCCGAGGAAACTGGTCATGGCCCACATCAAGGCCAGCCTGCCAGGCACACTGGACCCACTCCAATTTACCAACAGATCCATGGAAGATGCCATTTCCCTCGCTATTCACACGGCCGTAACACATCTGAAAAAAGAGATACGTGTGAGAGTGAGAGTGAGAGTGCTTTTCATTGACTACAGTTCAGTGTTCAACACGATTGTTCCCTCCATGTTTGACACCACGTTCAAAGCACTGGGTCTGGGGACCACACTTTGCAACTGGATCTTGGACTTCCTGATGGGCAGACTCCAGGCTGTGACGATTGGCAACAACACCTCCCCCACACTAATTCAGGAGCCCCCCAGGGGTGTGTCCTCAGCCCTCTGCTGTACTCCTTGTTCACCCACGACTGCGTGGCTTTGCACGACACCAACTCATCAAGTTTGCTGACGACACCACCGTTGTAGACCTGATAACCAACAACGACGAGTCAGCCTGTAGGGAGGAGGTAAGTTAACTGGCATTGTGGTGCCAGGACAACAACCTCTCCTTCAACATCAGCAAAACAAAGGAGTTGATTGTTGACTTCAGGAAGCAGAGGAGGGAACACGCCCAGATCCACATCAACGGGACTGCAGTAGAGAGAGTCAGCAGTTTTAAGTTCCTCTGCGCCCACATCACCAAGGACTTAACATGGACCAACAACACCACCACTCTTGTCAAGATGGCGCAACAGCGTCTCTACTTCCTAAGGCAGTTGAAGAAATGTGGCCGCCCCAGGTCCTCTCCAAATACTTCCACTGCACCTTCGAGAGTGTCCTAACCAGTTGCATCACGGACTGGTTCGGAATTTTCTTCGTCCACGACTGCAAGGCCCTCCGGCAGGTGTTGAAGATGGCCCAGTACATCACTGGGATCGTGCTTCCAACCATCCGTGACATCTACTCAAATCAGTACCTGGCGAAAGCACAAAGCATCATCAAGGACTCCACACACCCCAGCCACGAGCTGTTCACTCCCTCACCGTCGGGCAGACCGTATCGGAGCATGAGGTCTGATACCAACAGGCTCAGAGACCGTTTTTATCTACAAGCCATCAGACTGCTTAACACTTGAAGTGGACTGACCATCTGCTCTGATTCTCTGCACCTTAGAACACATCACTACCGCTGCCACCAGACTCTTGGTATACTGCGCCATTTCTACACTTGTGCCTTCCTGTACTCTATTTATGCTAAAATATGTATTCTATTCTACTGCCATTTACTTTATGTTCATATTCTTAAATTGTATAATTTCGTATTGTCGAAGGAACCTGCAAGGAAGCATTTTGTTTGGACGATGTTTGCTGTGCATATGACTAATACAACTTGCAACTGTAATGCACCTTTATGATGTCACAATGAATGAATGGAATGCACCTTTATGATGTCACAATGAATGAATGGAATGCACCTTTATGATGTCACAATGAATGAATGGAATGCACCTTTATGATGTCACAATGAAACCAATCGTATCATAGCTCTGTTTCTCCTCTGTAAAAAAAAAAAAAAACATTGAAGGAAATCAAGCTTCAGTTATTGTTTGGGCTAATACGCTAATTGTTCCTAGCAATGGTTCCCGAAACCACCTTCAAACGTCCTTCAAACTGAACGCAGGGACATACAAATGGTATCCAGGAGTTCATCTGACTCTGGTTAAGTATTTAATTTCCAAAATGTTGCTCCTATCCCTTTAATATATGTCTGCTGACATTTTCGTCACTTTACTCCTCTGTGTATCTGTTGACAATAGGTGGAGAGTTGACTCTCTGGAGCTGTCAGTGGTTGCCATTAGTAGGCTGTACATTTAGCATAGCCGTAAGCAAGCATACATGATACCTATGTTTTGGCAAGAGCCTGCTGCCCACCACTCTCCCTTCCCTATCCCCAGACTCAGCCCTATTCCAACCTTCTACCCTCCACCCTTCACCAGCCCCATATCCCATTCCCCAGCCCTCCCTTACCCCAGCGCTGTACCCTAGCTCAGCCCTGCCTCCCCTCCTCCTCAGCCCCGTCCCACCCCCTCCCCAGCCCTGTCCTATTGATCAGGCCCCCTGCGCGTAGGTCCCCCCTGCTCCAGCAGCTGCCTCATTGGCCTCTCTCAGCGCCTGCTCCAGCGCATTAGAATAGAAATCCATAACCGGGGCTGTGCTCACCCAAGCAGTGGAACAAACCAAATGAAATGCTATAAAGCAATCTCAGCCACCGAGAGCCGCTACCCATTCATCCTGATCTCAGAATGTCACGCCAGCTCACCATCTCTCACCATCTCTCTCCTTCTCTCTCTCCTTCTCTCTCCTCTCTCTCCTTCTCTCTCCTTTCCTTCTCTCTCCTTTCCTTCTCCTTCTCTCTCTCCTTCTCTCTCTCCTCTCTCTCCTTTTCTCTCTCCTTTTCTCTCTCCTTTTCTCTCTCCTTCTCTCTCTCCTTCTCTCTCCATCTCTTTTCTTTTTTCTCTCCTTCTCTCTTCCTGTCCTGCTCTTATGCTATCCATAACACACCTTTACTCCTGCCTACTTGCTCTCTCTCTCCCTCAACCTGCCACCCCTATACCTTTCCCTCCACACCCTCCATTCCCTCTCCTCCACACCCCCTCCCTCCATCCTATTCTCCCTTCTACCCCCCTCCCGCCATCCTCCTCACCCCTCCACAACCCGATCCCTCCCTCATCTCCCCTACTTCCACACCCCTCCATCCATCCTTCCCCCCCACTCCACCTCCCCTCCCTCCATCCTTCTACCCCCCCCCCCCCCCCCCCCCTTCTCCTTCCTCTCTCTCTGTCCCCTCCCTTCCCCCTCTGAAAGAATAGATTGGGGGGTTAGCTGACCGGTCTGTAGAGGTCAGGTGACCAAACGGTCAGCCCTGCAGCTTAAAACACAGTCATGCCTGGCCCTTTGTTCCAACACACATACAGTATGCACCTCATGCACACACACACACACACACACACACTAGTGATGTGTCGTTGACTCATAACCCGTAGTTCCCGCGGTTATATCTACAGGGCGGTGTGGGTTTAGGGTCATGAAATATTGTATGGGCTATTTTATGTGTGATGATTGTGAGGCGCTATACACATTCGAAAGTCACAAGACGGGGACTTCAAAATGGCACATTAAAGGAACTGAAGGCTACTGTTCAGATGGGTTAAATGGAATTGCAGTCAAGAGATCTGGACTCTGACTGATGGTCTATAACCCCCTCACATAGCCTCATAATAATGTTAACTATAACCTCTCACATAGCCTCATAATAATGTTAACTATAACCTCTCACATAGCCTCATAATAATGTTAACTATAACCTCTCACATAGCCTCATAATAATGTTAACTATAACCTCTCACATAGCCTCATATAATGTTAACTATGACCTCTCACATAGCCTCATATAATGTTAACTATAACCTCTCACATAGCCTCATATAATGTTAACTATGACCTCTCACATAGCCTCATATAATGTTAACTATAACCTCTCACATAGCCTCATATAATGTTAACTATGATCTCTCACATAGCCTCATATAATGTTAACCATAACCTCTCACATAGCCTCATATAATGTTAACTATGACCTCTCACATAGCCTCATAATGTTAACTATAACCTCTCACATAGCCTCATATAATGTTAACTATGACCTCTCACATAGCCTCATATAATGTTAACTATAACCTCTCACATAGCCTCATATAATGTTAACTATGACCTCTCACATAGCCTCATATAATGTTAACCATAACCTCTCACATAGCCTCATATAATGTTAACTATGACCTCTCACATAGCCTCATATAATGTTAACCATAACCTCTCACATAGCCTCATATAATGTTAACTATGACCTCTCACATAGCCTCATAATGTTAACTATAACCTCTCACATAGCCTCATATAATGTTAACTATGACCTCTCACATAGCCTCATATAATGTTAATATAACCCCTCATATAATGTTAACTATAACCTCTCACATAGCCTCATAATAATGTTAACTATAGGTCTAGCTATTGCATTTTCTCCCCGGTCCCTAAATGTATTTGCTGTGCGAAAGAAGCAGAGATGAAAGATAATATTTTACCGACGTCGACCATATAGAAGCATTCATTCTATGGATTTAGGACATTCGGAGTGAGCAAAATGTTTTAATATTCTAGGGCCACAAGTAATGACAGAAGACGAGCTCGTATGTATTGTATTGTATTATAGACAAGTTGACTAACCAATAGCCTACTGAATGTCCCAAATGTAAATTTTTTTTTAAAGTAGTCTCTGACTACACCGCAATTTCTATATTAGCGGGTTACGGTCGAGTGCGGGCCACAGATTTTCACTTTATCACATATTGTCGGCTGGTTGCGGATGGGTTATTAGCAATTGCTGGCAGGTGCGGATGACCAAACAGCAGGTCTGATGTTGGGGCGGGGTTGTATGAGTAAAGCAGGAGGGGGGGGCTCATGGGTTACAAGCCCCAAAAGGACAATAGCCCAGCGCTCCCCTCACTTCCGAAACGAGGCCCGTCTTCGCCCCTCGTATTTAGTAGAGCACCCGGGTCATTAGAGGGGGCCATGCAGGCAGGCTGCATGTGATCAGTGTCCTCTAGACACACACACACACACAGACGTCGACCCGTAGACCCCGTTCTTTGAACATGACTCTGACCTGGGGGGGGTCGGGGGGGGGGGGGGGCAGGGGCGGGCCGGAGGAACAAATGGGTCCTGGTAAGGAGAATAGACGTGTGACAGCCCTATTCAGATCTAACTACCCTCCATTTAGCTGTGTTAGCAACAGCTAACTACCCTCCATTCAGCTGTGTGTTAGTAACAGCTAACTACCCTCCATTCAGCTGTGTGTTACTAGCAGCTAACTACCCTCCATTCAGCTGTGTGTTAGTAACAGCTAACTACCCTCCATTCAGCTGTGTGTTAGTAACAGCTAACTACCCTCCATTCAGCTGTGTGTTAGAAACAGCTAGCTACCCTCCATTCAGCTGTGTTAGAAACAGCTAGCTACCCTCCATTCAGCTGTGTTAGAAACATCTAGCTACCCTCCATTCAGCTGTGTTAGAAACAGCTAACTACCCTCCATTCAGCTGTGTGTTAGAAACAGCTAGCTACCCTCCATTCAGCTGTGTTAGAAACAGCTAGCTACCCTCCATTCAGCTGTGTTAGAAACAGCTAGCTACCCTCCATTCAGCTGTGTTAGAAACAGCTAGCTACCCTCCATTCAGCTGTGTGTTAGTAACAGCTAGCTACCCTCCATTCAGCTGTGTTAGAAACAGCTAACTACCCTCCATTCAGCTGTGTGTTAGTAACAGCTAGCTACCCTCCATTCAGCTGTGTTAGAAACAGCTAGCTACCCTCCATTCAGCTGTGTTAGTAACAGCTAGCTACCCTCCATTCAGCTGTGTTAGAAACAGCTAGCTACCCTCCATTCAGCTGTGTTAGAAACAGCTAGCTACCCTCCATTAAGCTGTGTTAGAAACATCTAGCTACCCTCCATTCAGCTGTGTTAGAAACAGCTAACTACCCTCCATTCAGCTGTGTGTTAGAAACAGCTAGCTACCCTCCATTCAGCTGTGTTAGAAACAGCTAGCTACCCTCCATTCAGCTGTGTTAGAAACAGCTAGCTACCCTCCATTCAGCTGTGTTAGAAACAGCTAGCTACCCTCCATTCAGCTGTGTGTTAGTAACAGCTAGCTACCCTCCATTCAGCTGTGTTAGAAACAGCTAACTACCCTCCATTCAGCTGTGTGTTAGTAACAGCTAGCTACCCTCCATTCAGCTGTGTTAGAAACAGCTAGCTACCCTCCATTCAGCTGTGTTAGTAACAGCTAGCTACCCTCCATTCAGCTGTGTTAGTAACAGCTAGCTACCCTCCATTCAGCTGTGTTAGAAACAGCTAGCTACCCTCCATTCAGCTGTGTTAGAAACAGCTAGCTACCCTCCATTCAGCTGTGTTAGAAACAGCTAGCTACCCTCCATTCAGCTGTGTGTTAGAAACAGCTAGCTACCGTCCATTCAGCTGTGTTAGAAACAGCTAAGTACCCTCCATTCAGCTGTGTGTTACTAGCAGCTAAGTACCCTCCATTCAGCTAGCTACCCTCCATTCAGCTGTGTGTTAGTAACAGCTAACTACCCTCCATTCAGCTGTGTTAGTAACAGCTAACTACCCTCCATTCAGCTGTGTTAGTAACAGCTAACTACCCTCCATTCAGCTGTGTTAGTAACAGCTAACTACCCTCCATTCACCTGTGTTAGTAACAGCTAACTACCCTCCATTCAGCTGTGTTAGAAACAGCTAGCTACCCTCCATTCAGCTGTGTTAGTAACAGCTAACTACCCTCCATTCAGCTGTGTTACTAACAGCTAACTACCCTCCATTCAGCTGTGTTACTAACAGCTAGCTAGCTACCCTCCATTCAGGAGAAAGATTGAAGTGCCTCTGAACGGGGTGCCAGCCTCCCCGTGGGCCCCTTTCAGCACTTTTTTTATTGAACCTTTCTAGACAAGTCAGTTAAAAAACAAATTCTTATTTTCAATGACGGCCTAGGAACAGTGGGTTAAAACCTTGTTCAGGGGCAGAACGACAGATTTGTCAGATTGTCAGCTCGGGGATTTGAACTTGCAACCTTCCGGTTACTAGTCCAACGCTCTTACCACTAGGCTACCCTGCGACGGCTACCCTGCCGTCGCACCTTATGGAGACCATGACGACAAAAGGGATATATATATATATATCTTTTTTTTTTGGTTACTACATATTACTATGAAATAACACATATGAAGTCATTTAGTAACCAAAACAAAGTGTTAAACAAATCAATCTATTTTTAGATTCTTAGTAAAAAAATGTAAAAAAAACTCTTGAATGAGTAGTAAGCGTCCAAACGTTTGACTTGTACTGTGTGGAAACACACACATACTGTATATAATGGTGTGTATGGACAGGAGTTATATAGGATGAGCCGGGATTACAATACATTATATATAGTTTTATTTATTCCACCTTTATTTAACCAGGTAGGCCAGTTGAGAACACCTTTATTTAACCAGGTAGGCCAGTTGAGAACACCTTTATTTAACCAGGTAGGCCAGTTGAGAACACCTTTATTTAACCAGGTAGGCCAGTTGAGAACACCTTTATTTAACCAGGTAGGCTAGTTGAGAACACCTTTATTTAACCAGGTAGGCTAGTTGAGAACACCTTTATTTAACCAGGTAGGCTAGTTGAGAACACCTTTATTTAACCAGGTAGGCTAGTTGAGAACACCTTTATTTAACCAGGTAGGCTAGTTGAGAACACCTTTATTTAACCAGGTAGGCCAGTTGAGAACACCTTTATTTAACCAGGTAGGCCAGTTGAGAACACCTTTATTTAACCAGGTAGGCCAGTTGAGAACACCTTTATTTAACCAGGTAGGCCAGTTGAGAACACCTTTATTTAACCAGGTAGGCTAGTTGAGAACACCTTTATTTAACCAGGTAGGCTAGTTGAGAACACCTTTATTTAACCAGGTAGGCCAGTTGAGAACACCTTTATTTAACCAGGTAGGCCAGTTGAGAACACCTTTATTTAACCAGGTAGGCCAGTTGAGAACACCTTTATTTAACCAGGTAGGCTAGTTGAGAACACCTTTATTTAACCAGGTAGGCCAGTTGAGAACACCTTTATTTAACCAGGTAGGCCAGTTGAGAACACCTTTATTTAACCAGGTAGGCCAGTTGAGAACACCTTTATTTAACCAGGTAGGCCAGTTGAGAACACCTTTATTTAACCAGGTAGGCCAGTTGAGAACACCTTTATTTAACCAGGTAGGCCAGTTGAGAACACCTTTATTTAACCAGGTAGGCCAGTTGAGAACACCTTTATTTAACCAGGTAGGCCAGTTGAGAACACCTTTATTTAACCAGGTAGGCCAGTTGAGAACACCTTTATTTAACCAGGTAGGCCAGTTGAGAACACCTTTATTTAACCAGGTAGGCCAGTTGAGAACACCTTTATTTAACCAGGTAGGCCAGTTGAGAACACCTTTATTTAACCAGGTAGGCCAGTTGAGAACACCTTTATTTAACCAGGTAGGCCAGTTGAGAACAAGTTCTCATTTACAACTGCGACCTGGCCAAGATAAAGCATAGCAGTGTGAACAGACAACACAGAGTTACACATGGAGTGTGTAAAGTATTCAGACTCCTTGACTTTTTCCACATTTTGTTACATTACAGCCTTTTCCCCTCGTTCTACACACAATACCCCATAATGAATGTTTGCAGCAAACGTATAAAATAAATGAATAACTGAAATATCACATTTACGTAAGTATTCAGACCTTTTACTCAGTACTTTGTTGAAACACCTTTGGTAGCGATTACAGCATCAGGTTTTTTTTGGTATGACGCTACAAGCTTGGCACACCTGTATTTGGGAAGTTTCTCCCATTCTTCTCTGCTGATCCTCTGAAGCTCTGTCAGGTTGGATGGGGAGCGTCTCTGCTGCTGAAAAACACCCCCACAGCATGATGCTGCCACCACCATGCTTCACCCTGGGGATGGTGCCAGGTTTCCTCCAGACGGGACGCTTGGTGTTCAGGGAAGAGCGTTCAATCTTGGTTTCATCGGACCAGAGAATCTTGTTTCTCACGGTCTGAGAGTGTTTAGGTGCCTTTTGGGGAACTCCAAGCGGGCTGTCAATTGCCTTTTACTGAGGAGTGGCTTCCGTCTGGCCACTCTACCATAAAGGCCTGATTGGTGCCCTTCTGGAAGGTTCTCCGGAACTCTGGAGCTCCGTCAGAGTGACCATCGGGTTCTTGGCAGTGGTGTAAAGTACTTAAGTAAAAATACTTTAAAGTACTACTTAAGGTAGTTTTATGGGGTTATCTGTACTTTACATTACTATTTATGTTTTTGACAACTTTTACCTTATTTACCACTACATTCCTTAATAAAATATTATAATTTTTACTCCTTACATTTTCCCTGACACCCAAAAGTACTTGTTACATTTTTTATGCTTAGCAGGACAGGAAAATAGTCCAATTCACACACTTATCAACCGAACATCCCTGGTCATCCCTACTACCTCTGTTCCCTACTGCCTCTGATCTGGCGGACTCACTAAACAGAGAACATCCCTGGTCATCTCTACTGCCTCTGATCTGGCGGACTCACTAAACAGAGAACATCCCTGGTCATCACTACTGCCTCTGATCTGGAGGACTCACTAAACAGAGAACATCCCTGGTCATCTCTACTGCCTCTGATCTGGCGGACTCACTAAACAGAGAACATCCCTGGTCATCCCTACTGCCTCTGATCTGGAGGACTCACTAAACACACATGCTTTGTTTATAAATCATTTATGTGCCTGTGGCTTTCTGTAAATAAATTACAATACAAGAAAATGATGACATCTGGTTTGCTTAATATAAGGAATTTAAAATGATTTATACTTTTTTTTTATTTATTTTTTTTTTATTTTTATTTTATTTCACCTTTATTTAACCAGGTAGGCTAGTTGAGAACAAGTTCTCATTTGCAACTGCGACCTGGCCAAGATAAGGCATAGCAGTGTGAACAGACAACACAGAGTTACACATGGAGTAAACAATTAACAAGTCAATAACACAGTAGAAAAAAAGGGGAGTCTATATATACATTGTGTGCAAAAGGCATGAGGTAGGCAAATAATTACAATTATGCAGATTAACACTGGAGTGATAAATGATCAGATGGTTATGTACAGGTAGAGATATTGGTGTGCAAAAGAGCAGAAAAATAAAAATAAATAAATAAAAACAGTATGGGGGTGAGGTAGGTGAAAATGGGTGGGCTATTTACCAATAGACTATGTACAGCTGCAGCGATCGGTTAGCTGCTCAGATAGCAGATGTTTGAAGTTGGTGAGGGAGATAAAAGTCTCCAACTTCAGCGATTTTTGCAATTCGTTCCAGTCACAGGCAGCAGAGAACTGGAACGAAAGGCGGCCAAATGAGGTGTTGGCTTTAGGGATGATCAGTGAGATACACCTGCTGGAGCGCGTGCTACGGATGGGTGTTGCCATCGTAACCAGTGAACTGAGATAAGGCGGAGCTTTACCTAGCATGGACTTGTAGATGACCTGGAGCCAGTGGGTCTGGCGACGAATATGTAGCGAGGGCCAGCCGACTAGAGCATACAAGTCGCAGTGGTGGGTGGTATAAGGTGCTTTAGTGACAAAACGGATGGCACTGTGATAAACTGCATCCAGTTTGCTGAGTAGAGTGTTGGAAGCAATTTTGTAGATGACGTCGCCGAAGTCGAGGATCGGTAGGATAGTCAGTTTTACTAGGGTAAGTTTGGCGGCGTGAGTGAAGGAGGCTTTGTTGCGGAATAGAAAGCCGACTCTTGATTTGATTTTCGATTGGAGATGTTTGATATGGGTCTGGAAGGAGAGTTTAGAGTCTAGCCAGACACCTAGGTACTTATAGATGTCCACATATTCAAGGTCGGAACCATCCAGGGTGGTGATGCTGGTCAGGCGTGCGGGTGCAGGCAGCGAACGGTTGAAAAGCATGCATTTGGTTTTACTAGCGTTTAAGAGCAGTTGGAGGCCACGGAAGGAGTGCTGTATGGCATTGAAGCTCGTTTGGAGGTTAGATAGCACAGTGTCCAAGGACGGGCCGGAAGTATATAGAATGGTGTCGTCTGCGTAGAGGTGGATCAGGGAATCGCCCGCAGCATGAGAAACATCATTGATATATACAGAGAAAAGAGTCGGCCCGAGAATTGAACCCTGTGGCACCCCCATAGAGACTGCCAGAGGACCGGACAGCATGCCCTCCGATTTGACACACTGAACTCTGTCTGCAAAGTAATTGGTGAACCAGGCAAGGCAGTCATCCGAAAAACCGAGGCTACTGAGTCTGCCGATAAGAATACGGTGATTGACAGAGTCGAAAGCCTTGGCAAGGTCTATGAAGACGGCTGCACAGTACTGTCTTTTATCGATGGCGGTTATGATATCGTTTAGTACCTTGAGCGTGGCTGAGGTACACCCGTGACCGGCTCGGAAACCAGATTGCACAGCGGAGAAGGTACGGTGGGATTCAAGATGGTCAGTGACCTGTTTGTTGACTAGGCTTTCGAAAACCTTAGATAGGCAGGGCAGGATGGATATAGGTCTGTAACAGTTTGGGTCCAGGGTGTCGCCCCCTTTGAAGAGGGGGATGACTGCGGCAGCTTTCCAATCCTTGGGGATCTCAGACGATATGAAAGAGAGGTTGAACAGGCTGGTAATAGGGGTTGCGACAATGGCGGCGGATAGTTTCAGGAATAGAGGGTCCAGATTGTCCAGCCCAGCTGATTTGTACGGGTCCAGGTTTTGCAGCTCTTTCAGGACATCTGCTATCTGGATTTGGGTAAAGGAGAACCTGGAGAGGCTTGGGCGAGTAGCTGCGGGGGGGGGGGAGCTGTTGTCCGAGGTTGGAGTAGCCAGGCGGAAGGCATGGCCAGCCGTTGAGAAATGCTTGTTGAAGTTTTCGATAATCATGGATTTATCGGTGGTGACCGTGTTACCTAGTCTCAGTGCAGTGGGCAGCTGGGAGGAGGTGCTCTTGTTCTCCATGGACTTCACAGTGTCCCAGAACTTTTTGGAGTTGGAGCTACAGGATGCAAACTTCTGCCTGAAGAAGTTGGCTTTAGCTTTCCTGACTGACTGTGTGTATTGGTTCCTGACTTCCCTGAACAGTTGCATATCGCGGGGACTATTCGATGTTAGCGCAGTCCGCCACAGGATGTTTTTGTGCTGGTCGAGGGCAGTCAGGTCTGGAGTGAACCAGGGGCTATATCTGTTCTTAGTTCTGCATTTTTTGAACGGAGCATGCTTATCTAAAATGGTGAGGAAGTTACTTTTAAAGAAAGACCAGGCATCCTCAACTGACGGGATGAGGTCAATGTCCTTCCAGGATACCCGGGCCAGGTCGATTAGAAAGGCCTGCTCACAGAAGTGTTTTAGGGAGCGTTTGACAGTGATGAGGGGTGGTCGTTTGACTGCGGCTCCGTAGCGGATACAGGCAATGAGGCAGTGATCGCTGAGATCCTGGTTGTAGACAGCGGAGGTGTATTTGGAGGGCCAGTTGGTCAGGATGACGTCAATGAGGGTGCCCTTGTTTACAGAGTTAGGGTTGTACCTGGTGGGTTCCTTGATGATTTGAGTGAGATTGAGGGCATCTAGCTTAGATTGTAGGACTGCCGGGGTGTTAAGCATATCCCAGTTTAGGTCACCTAACAGAACAAACTCTGAAGCTAGATGGGGGGCGATCAATTCACAAATGGTGTCCAGGGCACAGCTGGGAGCTGAGGGGGGTCGGTAGCAGGCGGCAACAGTGAGAGACTTATTTCTGGAGAGAGTAATTTTCAAAATTAGTAGTTCGAACTGTTTGGGTATGGACCTGGAGAGTATGACATTACTTTGCAGGCTATCTCTGCAGTAGACTGCAACTCCTCCCCCTTTGGCAGTTCTATCTTGACGGAAGATGTTATAGTTGGGTATGGAAATCTCAGAATTTTTGGTGGCCTTCCTGAGCCAGGATTCAGACACGGCAAGGACATCAGGGTTAGCAGAGTGTGCTAGAGCAGTGAGTAAGACACACTTAGGGAGGAGGCTTCTGATGTTGACATGCATGAAACCAAGGCTTTTTCGATCACAGAAGTCAACAAATGAGGGTGCCTGGGGACATGCAGGGCCTGGGTTTACCTCCACATCACCCGCGGAACAGAGAAGGAGTAGTATGAGGGTGCGGCTGAAGGCTATCAAAACTGGTCGCCTAGGGCGTTGGGGACAGAGAATAAGAGGAGCAGGTTTCTGGGCATGGTAGAATATATTCAGGGCATAATGCGCAGACAGGGGTATGGTGGGGTGCGGGTACAGCGGAGGTAAGCCCAGGCACTGGGTGATGATGAGAGAGGTTGTATCTCTGGACATGCTGGTTGTAATGGGTGAGGTCACCGCATGTGTGGGGGGTGGGACAAAGGAGGTATCAGGGTTATAAAGAGTGGAACTAGGGGCTCCATTGTAAACTAAAACAATGATAACTAACCTGCACAACAGTATACAAGGCATATTGACATTTGAGAGAGACATACAGCAAGGCATACAGTAATCACAGGTGTTGAATTGGGAGAGCTAGCTAAAACAGTAGGTGAGACAACAACAGCTAATCAGCTAGCACAACAACAGCAGGTAGAATGGCGATTGATTAGGCAGAGAGGGTCGGATTAACTACACACAGAGCCTAAATGCGGCTGGGGCCGACAGATAAAACATAAACAAGCAGAATGGATTACCGTGAATTAATGGACAGTCCAGCATGCATCAGCTATGTAGCCAAGTGATCAGTGTCCAAGGGGCAGCGGTGGATGGGGCAGGGAAGCTGGACTGGCGAGTGTTATCCAGGTTAGAAAACTAACAATGACTAAATAGCTTGTAGCCAGTTAGCTGGTTAGCTTCTGAAGGTTCTTGAGTGTGTTCTAAAAGTGTAAAGATAATAGCGGTTCCGTATCACATTGGGTGAGGCAGGTTACCGGAAGGTATAAACAAATAAAAAATCGAAAAGGGATAGAAAGTAAATATGGGTTCAGTGAGTGTTTGGGACGCGGCGATTCAGATGGTTAGCAGGCCTGTGCTAACAAGCTAACAGTTAGTAGACGGTGCTAAACACGGTAGCAGTTAGCGGACCGGGCTAAACAAGCTAGCAGTTAGCAGGCCGAATTTGCAAGCAAGGAGATAGCAAGGGCTAGAGAGTTAGCCTTTGGGGACGTCGCGATGGGGGGAGTCTGTTTATTCCTCTTCATGCGGTGACATCAATGGACCGGTCGTGGGTCTGGATATTGTAGCCCAGGAGCTCAAAATGTTCCGTTTGCGATGGGAATCCGGGGGTGAAAAATAAAAATAAAATAATAGATAGGTCCGTTATGCTCTGGTTAGAGTCGCGTTGTTCGAACTGGCGAGAGCTTTCCGAGCTAAAGGTTAGCTGATGACCGGTTAGCTGACCGGTTAGCTGAAGACCGCTAGCAATGTTTTGCTGAAGCTGGTAGTTAGTTTGCTAGTTGGTTAGCTTCAGTTGAGGGGTTCCAGATCCGAAGTAAATATAAATACTTTAGGAAAAAAAGCTACGTTGGGTGAGGCGGGTTGCAGGAGAGTATTTAGAAGAAGTTGAGGTTCAGCAAAAAGTTTTAAAGATATGTGAAGAAAACGAAACGAAAACAAACGATATATACAAGGAACACGACAACACGTCCTACTGCTACGCCATCTTGGAACTACTATATATTTTACTTTTGATACTTGAGTAAAAGTCTTTGGTTTAAAATATACTTAAGTAGAATTTTACTGGGGAACTTTTACTTGAGTCATTTTCTATTACGTTATCTTTACTTTTGTTGTGGCAGTTGGGTATTTTTTTTTCCCATCACTGGTTGTTGGTCACCTCCCGATTGCTCAGTTTGGCCGGGTGGCTCTAGCAAGAGTCTTGGTGCTTTCAAACTTATTCCATTTATGAACGGGGTATTGTGTGTAGATTGATAAGGAAAATGCTCCCTACTCCTGTAAACTCTCATCTATACCTTGTCCTGAGACCAAGGTATTTATTGCAAATAGTCATGTGTATTCTGGTACTATGTAGCCGCTAACGAATGCCAATGGTAGCATTGGGATTGCTCTATCCCTACCCCTCTCTCTTCTCTGAAGTTAGACTTAACACCATAGAGACACTGCTAACACTGGATCTCTCCCTCTGTCTCTCTATCCCTCCCCATCCCTCCCTCTGTCTCTCTATCCCTCCCCTCCCCATCCCTCCCTCTGTCTCTCTAGCCCTCCGCATCCCTCCCTCTGTCTCTCTAGCCCTCCCCATCCCCATCCCTCCCTGCCTTCTTCCCAATCAATTTAAGGGCTTTATTGGCAAAGGAAACACATTATTATTTGACCCTGCTGGTCATCTATGAACATTTGAACATCTTGGCTCCTGTTCTGTTATAATCTCCACCCGGCACAGCCAGAAGAGGACTGGCCACCCCTCATAGCCTGGTTCCTCTCTAGGTTTCTTCCTAGGTTCTGGCCTTTCTAGGGGAGTTTTTCCTAGCCACCGTGCTTCTACACCTGCATTGCTTGCTGTTTTGTGGGTTTAGGCTGGGTTTCTGTACAGCACTTTGAGATATCAGCTGATGTACGAAGAGATTTATCAATACATTTGATCGATTGATGTTAACATTGCCAAAGAAAGTGAAATAGATAATAAACTAAAGTGAAATAAACAATAAAAAATGAACACTAGTCATTTCAGATGTCATATTATGTGTATATACAGTGTTGTAACGATATGCAAATAGTTCAAGTACAAAAGAGAGAATAAATATGGGTTGTATTTACAATGGTGTTCGTTCTTCACTGGTTGACCTTGTGTGCAAAGGGTCACAAATGTTGCCGCTGTGATGTCACACTGTGGTATTTCACCCAATAGAGGGAGTTTATCGTTTACCAGTTGTTAGTATTGTCACCTGATGCTTTTTAAACGACCCTCTCACTGTGATCTTCTTCTCCAGGCTGTCTGTCCAACCTGCCTCCCAACACCAAGAAGATCTGCAACTCGTACGAGGAGCGTCGTAAGCAGGCCACCGCCATCGTCCTGCTGGGGGTCATCGGGGCGGAGTTCGGGGCGGAGCTGGAACCCCCTAAGCTGCCGTCTCGTGCCAGGACCAGTGGACAGGCTCCAGAAGGTTTTGGACTGACTACTGGAGGATCCAACTACTCCCTGGCCCGACACACCTGTGAGTGGACACGCCCTCTTTCTCTCTCTGTGCTCGGCACGCGCAAGTCTGTCTCCATATACGCCCTTCTATCTTTCTCCCACTTGTCTGCGAGTGGCTGCTTTCTCTCTACATGTTGTTCTGAGAATATGAGTGGTTATATATCAGAGTCGAGTACTTGGTGACTTTGTGAAGTCTGAGAGCTTTCAAGAGTTTTAGCCTCGATAGGAATGAATAAGTGACTTCTACCATCCCACACTGATACTCATTCACTCACTCACTCACACACTCTGAGTGTGTTGGAGTGAAGGGAAGGCCACGTGAATAACCTACCAGGTAGCTAGCTCTCCCTATGGTGTGGCTCTGTACGTCTCCCCCTCTACCTCTCGTTGCCTGGGGTCTTCTTTATTCATATTGTTGAAAGTTTAGATCTCTCACCTGCCTGCGTGCGTTAGTTAGTTCAGCTCTCATAGAGAACAGTTGAGCCGCGTTGCATCTGTGTTCAGAGAGAGAGAGAGAGAGAGATGCAATCAATGTGGAGTTCCCCATTCAGAGCAGAGCCCAGGCTGTCACCCTGCAGAGAGAGAGAGGAGAGAGGAAGGTGTGTGAGAGAGAGAGGAAGGTGTGTGTGAGAGAGAGAGGAAGGTGTGTGTGAGAGAGAGAGGAAGGTGTGTGAGAGAGAGAGAGGAAGGTGAGAGAGAGAGAGGAAGGTGAGAGAGAGAGAGGAAGGTGAGAGAGGAAGGTGAGAGAGAGAGGAAGGTGAGAGGGAGAGGAAGGTGTGAGAGAGAGGAAGGTGTGAGAGAGAGGAAGGTGTGAGAGAGAGGAAGGTGTGAGAGAGAGGAAGGTGTGAGAGAGAGGAAGGTGTGAGAGAGAGGAAGGTGTGAGAGAGAGGAAGGTGTGAGAGAGAGGAAGGTGTGAGAGAGAGGAAGGTGTGAGAGAGAGGAAGGTGTGAGAGAGAGAGGAAGGTGTGAGAGAGAGAGGAAGGTGTGAGAGAGAGAGGAAGGTGTGAGAGAGAGGGGAAGGTGTGTGTGAGAGAGAGGGGAAGGTGTGTGTGAGAGAGAGGGGAAGGTGTGTGTGAGAGAGAGGGGAAGGTGTGTGTGAGAGAGAGAGGAAGGTGTATGTGAGAGAGAGGGGAAGGTGTGTGTGAGAGAGAGGGGAAGGTGTGTGTGAGAGAGGGGAAGGTGTGTGTGAGAGGGGAAGGTGTGTGTGAGAGAGGGGAAGGTGTGTGTGAGAGAGGGGAAGGTGTGTGTGAGAGAGGGGAAGGTGTGTGTGAGAGAGGGGAAGGTGTGTGTGAGAGAGGGGAAGGTGTGTGTGAGAGAGGGGCAGGTGTGTGTGTGTGAGAGAGGGGAAGGTGTGTGTGTGTGAGAGAGGGGAAGGTGTGTGTGTGTGGGAGAGGGGAAGGTGTGTGTGTGTGTGTGAGAGAGGGGAAGGTGTGTGTGTGTGAGAGAGGGGAAGGTGTGTGTGTGTGAGAGAGGGGAAGGTGTGTGAGAGAGGGGAAGGGGGGAGGGAGAAAGAGGGGAAGGGGGAGAGAGAGAAAGGGAGGGAGAGGGTAGGAGATTAGAGAGAGAGAGGGGAAAGAGGGGAGAGAGAGAATAGAGGGCATATTGGAATGCAAACATTGCCACCACTTTGATCCTCTGAGCTGTCAATCAAACCGGAGGAAAAAACGGGTCGGGAAGAAGAGGGGGAATGTCTCTATGGAGGGGGAATGTCTCTATGGAGGGGGAATGTCTCTATGGAGGGGGAATGTCTCTATGGAGGGGGAATGTCTCTATGGAGGGGGAATGTCTCTATGGAGGGGGAATGTCTCTATGGAGGGGGGAATGTCTCTATGGAGGGGGGAATGTCTCTATGGAGGGAGGAATGTCTCTATGGAGGGGGGAATGTCTCTATGGAGGGGGGGATGTCTCTATGGAGGGGGGGGATGTCTCTATGGAGGGGGGGGATGTCTCTATGGAGGGGGGAATGTCTCTATGGAGGGGGGAATGTCTCTATGGAGGGGGGAATGTCTCTATGGAGGGGGACATGTCTCTATGGAGGGGGACATGTCTCTATGGAGGGGGAATGGCTGTGTTGTTGTGCTAACGCCATGGTCAAATAATGTGGAGAAGGACTGCTTAGTGAAGTATTAAACCTCCCAAAAATCTGTTTTTAATGAGAATATGCATTTGGTCTGAAGTCGATAAATAAAGGAAATTCACGAGCACCACAATGCCTAGTCCACCCATGCTCCACCAAGGTTATCCAGCACCACAATGCCTAGTCCACCCATGCTCCACCAAGGTTATCCAGCACCACAATGCCTAGTCCACCCATGCTCCACCAAGGTTATCCAGCACCACAATGCCTAGTCCACCCATGCTCTACCAAGGTTTTACAGCACCACAATGCCTAGTCCACCCATGCTCTACCAAGGTTATCCAGCACCACAATGCCTAGTCCACCCATGTTCTACCAAGGTTTTACAGCACCACAATGCCTAGTCCACCCATGCTCCACCAAGGTTTTACAGCACCACAATGCCTAGTCCACCCATGCTCTACCAAGGTTTTACAGCACCACAATGCCTAGTCCACCCATGCTCTACCAAGGTTATCCAGCACCACAATGCCTAGTCCACCCATGCTCTACCAAGGTTATCCAGCACCACAATGCCTAGTCCACCCATGTTCTACCAAGGTTTTACAGCACCACAATACCTAGTCCACCCATGTTCTACCAAGGTTTTACAGCACCACAATACCTAGTCCACCCATGTTCTACCAAGGTTTTACAGCACCACAATACCTAGTCCACCCATGTTCTACCAAGGTTTTACAGCACCACAATGCCTAGTCCACCCATGTTCTACCAAGATTTTACAGCACCACGATGCCTAGTCCACCCATGTTCTACCAAGGTTTTACAGCACCACAATGCCTAGTCCACCCATGTTCTACCAAGGTTTTACAGCACCACAATGCCTAGTCCACCCATGTTCTACCAAGGTTTTACAGCACCACAATGCCTAGTCCACCCATGTTCTACCAAGGTTTTACAGCACCACAATGCCTAGTCCACCCATGCTCCACCAAGGTTTTACAGCACCACAATGCCTAGTCCACCCATACTCTACCAAGGTTTTTCCAGCACCACAATACCTAGTCCACCCATGCTCTACCAAGGTTTTCCAGCACCACAATACCTAGTCCACCCATGCTCTACCAAGGTTTTACAGCACACAGCGTTGACCTACTACAGCAGCCATGTTGTTATATTGTACTTCAAACTATGTGTAGGCAGGTTGCTCGGGATTCAAACCTTCTCAAACAGTCTGATTCATACTCTTAGAGGGGCTTCCACAACAATGTCATTTATACCACATACAAGAAAAGGTATTGGAGTCTTCCCACACCACAGTAAAACATTAGCCCATTCTGCTACCTTTTCATGTTTTCACACTCACAAGAACATCAGGCTTGATTGAGTTGTTTTGTCTTGTAATAATTAATGTGCCTGTATTTTAGCAATACGTCGTAGTAAAATCCTATGTTGGTCAGTAGGTTCCCGACATAACAACAGTTATGTGGTGTGGTGGACACAGCAGAGCCTGTCTACCTTCCTGGTTTCTGTAACTGGGGCGGCAGGGTAGCCTAGTGGTAAGAGCATTGGACTAGTAACCGGAAGGTTGCAAGTTCAAATCCCCGAGCTGACAAGGTACAAATCTGTCGTTCTGCCCCTGAACAAGGCAGTTAACCCGCTGTTCCCTGGTAGGCCGTCATTGAAAATAAGAATTTGTTCTTAACTGACTTGCCTGGTTAAATAAAGGTAAAATAAAAAATAAATGTAAAAAAAACTGTTGGTTCACCTGTGTAATATTGACATAAAGCTCAGCTGTGTTTAAAACACGGTCCTGTTTGATCGATTACTGATCAATGAACAGTATATATTAACCTCTGTCAAAAGAATACGTAGCTTAAACGTTGTTTCTACCTGATCAGCAGTTTACACACGATGACTTCACTCTTCTGTGCCAGTTCGCTAGCTAGCTAGCTAGCTTTCAGCCGACTGATGTTAGTTTGCAACAGAGGCTAGCTGCTGTACAAGCAAGCTAAAGTTAGCAAGTGAGCCACCTAGTTAATCAAGTGATCTTCTTGATTCTTGATCTTCTTGATTAACCTCAGCTGGAATACCACCATATAGCTAGCTCAATAGAGGAGCCGAGCTGGCTCAATAGAGGAGCCGAGCTGGCTCAATAGAGGAGCCGAGCTGGCTCAATAGGGGAGCCGAGCTGGCTCAATAGGGGAGCCGAGCTGGCTCAATAGGGGAGCCGAGCTGGCTCAATAGGGGAGCCGAGCTGGCTCAATAGGGGAGCCGAGCTGGCTCAATAGGGGAGCCGAGCTGGCTCAATAGGGGAGCCGAGCTGGCTCAATAGAGGAGCCGAGCTGGCTCAATAGAGGAGCCCTTCTTATGACTGGCAACATGCCGCAAGCACCTGTTGTTGTTGTTGTTGTTGTTGTTGCCGAGCAACCAACCCAATTACTTTTTATTTCTTATGTTTATTAAGGGCTTGTAAGTTGTACACATTTCACTGTAACACCTGTTGTATTCGGTGCGTGTGACAAGTAACATTTGATTTGATTTGTTCTTATCCGTCGCCTAAATATTGAGCGACTTCTGGACATTAAAATTGTCTGACGACCCTAACGCTAACGACGCTAACGACCCTAATGCTAACGACCCTAACGCTAACGACCCTAACGCCCCTAATGCTAACAACCCTAATGCTAACGACCCGGTATGTGGTTCTCGGGTAACAGCCAGACGGCTCATGACAAGAGGTGGGGAGGGTGTTGTGTACCTCCAAGTTGATTCGCATTTTTTTTTTTGAGAGAGAGATTTTTGTCATATTGGCTTAGATATGATGGTAGGGAGATTTTAACACTGTGCTTCAACCAATGCCTATATTGTCGTGACTATTGTCGCCTCTATAATATCCCCTATAGGGTTACATAATATAGGGAAAACAAGAACGGGGGGAGGTACAGTAGTTGAGACTGCACTTGTTGTGTTTTGTGTTGTTGTGCCTAACTTTATTGTAAGACAGTCAAGCTCTAAAACCTTCATTTATACGGGGACCTTGAAGGGCCTCCATTTCCCAAAAGTGACCCTAAGGCAAAAAACAGTATGGTGGCTTTTAACCCCTATGACATCCACTGTGAGTGTTAAACTGAGATGGAAAAAAAATGTATATTTAAAAAAGTAGCATTACTTGACTGGCTTCTCTAGGACCTTGTTACTGTTTATGATCTTCTCTAGGACCTTGTTACTGTTTATGATCTTCTCTAGGACCTTGTTACTGTTTATGAGCCGTCTCCAGGACCTTGTTACTGTTTATGATCTTCTCTAGGACCTTGTTACTGTTTATGATCTTCTCTAGGACCTAGTTACTGTTTATGATCTTCTCTAGGACCTTGTTACTGTTTATGATCTTCTCTAGGACCTTGTTACTGTTTATGATCTTCTCTAGGACCTTGTAACTGTTTATGATCTTCTCTAGGACCTTGTTACTGTTTATGATCTTCTCTAGGACCTTGTTACTGTTTATGATCTTCTCTAGGACCTTGTTACTGTTTATGATCTTCTCTAGGACCTTGTTACTGTTTATGATCTTCTCTAGGACCTTGTTACTGTTTATGATCTTCTCTAGGACCTTGTTACTGTTTATGATCTTCTCTAGGACCTTGTTACTGTTTATGATCTTCTCTAGGACCTTGTTACTGTTTATGAGCCGTCTCCAGGACCTTGTTACTGTTTATGATCTTCTCTAGGACCTTGTTACTGTTTATGATCTTCTCTAGGACCTTGTTACTGTTTATGATCTTCTCTAGGACCTTGTTACTGTTATGATCTTCTCTCCAGACTTACTTGACTGGCTTCTCTAGGACCTTGTTAGTGTTTATGAGCCATCTCCAGCCGTGCCTAGTGGTAGATGATGATCTAGTGCCTATGGAACTGCCCCTACTGACTTTCAGGCAATGCAACAACAACTTGCCATCCCAACCCTCCCACTTACCACTGACTTTTTCTGGTAAATACTCTGTTAAGGGGGAAATGATACTTGATACGATTGTGACGTGTCGTCGTCCCTCACCTAGTTATCTTAAGGTTAAATGCGTCTAATTGTAATTGTGTCTGGATAAGAGGCATCTGCTAAATGACTGTAAAGATGTAGAGACTGATATGTTACTGGGGGGGGGGGTTGGGGGGGGGTGAAGCTGATCCTCACCTCTCACATACATCACACTGGTACAGCACAGCCATTAAAACACAAACACGCACACGTATGTTTCTAGTTGTTAACATGAGCCTTTTAAAGACGTTGATATTTTTACTGCCTGTTTATTGTTTGTTGAAAAGAGATTTTAGGGAACGACGCTCTGTTGCGTCTCGATCAGAATAAAACACTGAGGAGAGGGGAGACGTGTGAAAGCGGCACCTTAAAAACCACGTTGAAAAATTCAGTTGATGCTCTTAGCTCATAATCACCTTGGACCTGTAAAAGGTTGTCGTAAAGTAGAATATATTTCTGAAGAGACACGCACAGCCAGATCGCTCAAGATTTACATCAAATTGTTTTGGGACATCTATCCTCATGTCCTGAGGACATCGGGAAATGGCTTCAAAACCTGCCACTAGGGGCAACCGTGAACGCTATTACCATCAAGTAGGCTTGGGTTTTTCTAGGGTGTTATGGACGGACGTAACCCCATGACTCTGGTACCGAAGGTCTCGTTTTAAATCCCAGTGGTAGAAAATGGCTGTGCAACGACGTTCCCCATCCAACCTGACAGAGCACGAGAGGATGTACATTTTAACTTAACCATTCGGCGTGAATACCTAAACGTAATGTTTTAACCCTATCCATAACCTTTTTAATGTTAAAAGGTAGAAAAACAAAACGTTGAAATTTGACTTTTGAATAAAAGTGCGAAGTAAAAACGTGTAACACGGCAGTGGGACTGTGAGACCTTGTTGTACCACATCCCTCCATACAGACAGATCCCTCCATACAGACAGATACACAGACCTGTAGTCCCACATCCCTCCATACAGACAAATCTAGAGACCTGTAGTCCCAGCCACCCCACCACGGTCCTTGGTCTCCAACCCAATAATCAATAATAAGTCCTCCAGTCTCCGTGGCGATGGCGTGCTGGGAGGAGTCTGCCGTAGATTATTAATGCGATTGGCTCTGTGTGTTCTCATCTAGGCTCAGACCTACACTCCTCTATTGTGGCGTGTATCCCGAATCGCACCCAATCCCCTATGTAGTGCACTACTTTTGACCAGTTGCACATAGGGTAGTGCACTCTATAAGGGAATAGGGTTCCATTTAATGTGCAATCAAGAGTGGAAGATCTGTACTGCTCCCCAGCCAATAACCCGTCTAACAGCAGGGCGATATATATATTTCTGATCCCCCGGGGGGCAGAGCCTCTATCAAGTGTGTAAGTTAGTTCCAATAATGTAGAAAGATATTATGTGACCAGCATCTAAGCAAAATACCATGGTGCAAGGATGTGATGACGCTGGTTCTTCTATACAGACTGAGTGTACTAAACATTAAGAACACCTTCCTAATATTGAGTTGCGCACCCCCCCCCCCCCCCCCACCCACCCACCCACCAACCCCAAAAGGTGTGGGGATGCTGGCCCATGTTGGGGATGCTGGCCCATGTTGACGCCAATGCTTCCCCAAAGTTGTGTCACGTTGACTGGATGTCCTTTTGGGTGGTGGACCGTTCTTGATACACACAGGGAAACTGTTGACCGTGGAAAAAACCCAGCAAACTGGTGAGCCTGGCACCTACTACCATACCCCGTTCAAAGGCACTTAAATATTTTGTCTTGCCAATTCACCCTCTGAATGACACACAAACACCATCCATGTTTCAAGGCTGAAAAATCCTTGTTTTAACCAGTCTCTTCCCCTTCATCTACACTGATTTGATTTAACAAATCATTCACCTGGTCAGTCTGTGTTATTTTTAAAGAATGTTTTTATATAGTATATATCTGTGTGGATGGTTGTTGCGTACGCCTCTTGGAAGAGGGAACTCAACTCCCCGTGGAATGAAAGAGGTATGTGATTGTCATCCTTACCCGCACCTACATAGGCAGAGAATATTTACCGTTTACCGGGAATAGTGGAGAAAAGGGACTGGACGCAAGCAAAGAAAGTTAAAGATCCCCCTCTCCTACCTTACCTCCTACCTTACCTCCTACCTTACCTGCCTACCTTACCTGCCTACCTTACCTCCTAACTTACCTCCTACCTTACCTGCCTAACTTACCTGCCTAACTTACCTGCCTACCTTACCTGCCTACCTTACCTGCCTACCTTACCTGCCTACCTTACCTGCCTAACTTACCTGCCTACCCCCTACTTACCTATTCGTAACACCACCTGGTGCGCTAACCAAAATACAGGGGATGGTCCGCCCAGGTCTTACCTAGTGCATAGACAGAGTACATACTATGGGTATATGTGTGCCCACAGGCCTCATGCCTAAATACTCACAAGGTGCCCCCCCCCCCCCCCCCCCGGGGAAATAAACCAAACACATACCTCTACAGGAGAGGCTACCAAAACACTAGGTACTATGGTGCACACATACCTCTACAGGAGAGGCTACCAAAACACTAGGTACTATGGTGCACACATACCTCTACAGGAGAGGCTACCAAAACACTAGGTACTATGGTGTACACATACCTCAACAAATTTACCAGAACATACAAAGAAGCTCTCCCTCCTTTGTTAGGAGTCGGTAATTGCAGACAGCTGTATCCCCTGACGAGAGGGCGGGGTCAGAGCGCCAATTAGTGATGGGCCGACCAATCAGCTGCTTTGGAATCCAGGAAGCCATTTCCTGAAATAGACACATACACACCCGAAAACCAACACAGAAACTGGGGAATGTGACAATGGTTGTATGAACACTTACATGCCATCACCTTGTTGATTTCTCTGATTCTTTACTTGGTGCCAGAGGAATTAGCCTTTAAAGGTGCAATCTGCAATAGTTATGACGGTTCAACGATTATGTCAGTTGATGGTATTTGGGGAAAAAAAAGCAGGGCTGCTGTTTGGGCTGAAAAACAAATGACAGATTTTGGTTTTTATGACTGACCCCATTTAGTTGGACTGATCGATTGTTTGGTCGACCAGTCATTTGTTTTCCCATGAGACACCTGTCTGATTGTCTCTGGTCTTGGGGATGGCGCAGTACATCACACAGACAAGTGTGATAATGAAATTGTTTGTGATGAATACGGATGGTTTCGGGAAAGTATTCGGACCCCTTTCCTTGTTCCAACGTTTTGTTACGTTACAGAATTAAATCTAAAATCAAAATCAAAAACCCTCAGCAATCTAAACACGTTACTCCGTAATAACAAATAGCTAAGGTTACTAGAAATTTTGTAAAAAAAAATTAAAACACAAAAATACATGCCATCACACAGCATTTGAGACATTCATGCTTTGAAATGTAATGAAGCGTTTTAGTTTTAAAAAAATAAAAAAATAACAAAAGGGAGCTTTGAATAATTAGCCTAAACATATTAAATAAATCGTAATTCACGAATGCAATACAAACTGTTCCTGTTCTGTTGTTTATAAAAGGCATTAGATAGATTGGCTGGCTGGCTGACCATTATCTACTTGAATCGGTCCTGCTCTGCTCACCAGCTAAAATAAGGCACAGGAACTTATGGAGAAGGACAGCTTGTGAATTGTCTCTGGTAACAATGATGACGCTGTCTCTGCAACAGATATATGGAACACACACACACACACACACACACACACACACACACACACACACACACACACACTGGTCTGTGCTATGATGAGGTACTGCCAGGGATGAATTTCCTTAGACAAGCCTGAGCCAGAGGGCAAGAATTATCCATCAGGCTAACAAGGACGTACTGGGTTGGAGGGAGGATCTCCTGTCTCTCTCGTCTGTCTGTCTGTCTGTCTGTCTGTCAGCTCAGTGCTGTTGGGGCTGCAGTAGGCTGCTCAGAGCTGTTGGGGCTGCAGTAGGCTGCTCAGTGCTGTTGGCTGCAGTAGGCTGCTCAGTGCTGTTGGCTGCAGTAGGCTGCTCAGTGCTGTAGGCTGCAGTAGGCTGCTCAGTGCTGTAGGCTGCAGTAGGCTGCTCAGTGCTGTAGGCTGCAGTAGGCTGCTCAGTGCTGTAGGCTGCAGTAGGCTGCTCAGTGCTGTAGGCTGCAGTAGGCTGCTCAGTGCTGTAGGCTGCAGTAGGCTGCTCAGTGCTGTAGGCTGCAGTAGGCTGATCAGTGCTGTAGGCTGCAGTAGGCTGCTCAGTGCTGTAGGCTGCAGTAGGCTGATCAGTGCTGTAGGCTGCAGTAGGCTGATCAGTGCTGTAGGCTGCAGTAGGCTGATCAGTGCTGTAGGCTGCAGTAGGCTGCTCAGTGCTGTAGGCTGCAGTAGGCTGCTCAGTGCTGTTGGGGCTGCAGTAGGCTGCTCAGAGCTGTTGGGGCTGCAGTAGGCTGCTCAGAGCTGTTGGGGCTGCAGGAGGCTGCTCAGTGCTGTTGGGGCTGCAGTAGGCTGCACAGAGCTGTTGGGGCTGCTGTTGGCTGCAGTAGGCTGGTCAGAGCTGTTGAGGCTGCAGTAGGCTGCTCGGAGCTGTTGGCTGCTCAGAGCTGTTGGGGCTGCAGTAGGCTGTTGGCTGCAGTAGGCTGCTCAGAGCTGTTGGGGCTGCAGTAGGCTGCTCAGAGCTGTTGAGGCTGCAGTAGGCTGCTCGGAGCTGTTGGCTGCTCAGAGCTGTTGGGGCTGCAGTAGGCTGTTGGCTGCAGTAGGCTGCTCAGAGCTGTTGGGGCTGCAGTAGGCTGCTCAGAGCTGTTGAGGCTGCAGTAGGCTGCTCAGAGCTGTTGGCTGCTCAGAGCTGTTGGGGCTGCAGTTGGCTGCAGTAGGCTAGTCAGAGCTGTTGGGACTACAGTAGGCTAGTCAGAGCTGTTGGGACTACAGTAGGCTAGTCAGAGCTGTTGGGACTACAGTAGGCTAGTCAGAGCTGTTGGGACTACAGTAGACTAGTCAGAGCTGTTGGGACTACAGTAGGCTAGTCGGAGCTGTTGGGACTACAGTAGGCTAGTCAGAGCTGTTGGGACTACAGTAGGCTAGTCGGAGCTGTTGGGACTACAGTAGGCTAGTCAGAGCTGTTGGGACTACAGTAGGCTGGTCAGCGGGGACCTCCGAAAATGTGTTGCAGCAATAAACTGACGCTGTTCTGTCAAATGATTCGTGTAAGGAACCCTGGTGTGCGTTCTGTCAAATGATTAGTGTAAGGAACCCTGGTGTGGGTTCTGTCAAATGATTCGTGTAAGGAACCCTGGTGTGCGTTCTGTCAAATGATTAGTGTAAGGAACCCTGGTGTGGGTTCTGTCAAATGATTCGTGTAAGGAACCCTGGTGTGCGTTCTGTCAAATGATTAGTGTAAGGAACCCTGGTGTGTGTGTGTGTGTAAGGCAGGGCAGTATGCATGGCTCAGAGATTGGCATTGTCAGGTTCAGTGTGATTTGTAAGATATATTCTCTTTGTGTGTGTGTGTGTGTGTGGTGAGCGTGCGTGTGTGCTAATGTGCATGCTTACGTGCCTGTGTGTTTGTGCCAAGGTTTCCATTAGGAAAATGTGGCGCCGCCAGACGTTTGACCGGCAACATTTTAAGTTTACCGGACATTGGAGAAATGTACCCGGACCGATGTGCATTTGGGATGCGTGACCTGATTGGGGCAAAACGGGAAAACACCGTTGTCAAAAGGGCACCGCACATGTGAACGGTTTCATGTGACAGAGATTAAAATATCAGTTTGAAAGTATACGCTGAACTAGCTCAATATAAAAGCAGAAGGATGTCATGGGCTGGACAGAACACCCTCCCAGTATAAAAGCAGAAGGATGTCATGGGCTGGACAGAACACCCTCCCAGTATAAAAGCAGAAGGATGTCATGGGCTGGACAGAACACCCTCCCAGTATAAAAGCAGAAGGATGTCATGGGCAGGACAGAACACCCTCCCAGTATAAAAGCAGAAGGATGTCATGGGCTGGACAGAACACCCTCCCAGTATAAAAGCAGAAGGATGTCATGGGCTTGACAGAACACCCTCCCAGTATAAAAGCAGAAGGATGTAATGGGCTGGACAGAACACCCTCCCAGTATAAAAGCAGAAGGATGTCATGGGCTGGACAGAACACCCTCCCAGTATAAGAGCAGAAGGATGTCATGGGCTGGACAGAACACCCTCCCAGTATAAAGTACAAGCACAAGTCTTTTCCATACCAATGGCAATGATGCATAACTGCAAAGATGTTTGGACCCTTCTCTGTGGGAGATGGTTGGACCCTTCTCTGGAGGAGATGGTTGGACCCTTCTCTGTGGGAGATGGTTGGACCCTTCTCTGTGGGAGATGGTTGGACCCTTCTCTGTGGGAGATGGTTGGACCCTTCTCTGTGGGAGATGGTTGGACCCTTCTCTGTGGGAGATGGTTGGACCCTTCTCTGTGGGACATGGTTGGACCCTTCTCTGTGGGACATGGTTGGACCCTTCTCTGTGGGAGATGGTTGGACCCTTCTCTGGGGGAGATGGTTGAACCCTTCTCTGGGGGAGATGGTTGAACCCTTCTCTGGGGGAGATGGTTGGACCCTTCTCTGGGGGAGATGGTTGGACCCTTCTCTGGGGGAGATGGTTGGACTCATCTCTGGGGGAGATGGTTGGACTCATCTCTGTGGGAGATGGTTGGACCCTTCTCTGTGGGAGATGGTTGGACTGAGATGGTTGGACTCATCTCTGTGGGAGATGGTTGGACCCATCTCTGTGGGAGATGGTTGGACCCATCTCTGTGGGAGATGGTTGGACTCTTCTCTGTGGGAGATGGTTGGACCCTTCTCTGTGGGAGATGGTTGGACCCTTCTCTGTGGGAGATGGCTTGCCTATCTATCACTAGCTAACAGCAGACTGCTATCTATCACTAGCTAACAGGAGACTGCTATCTATCACTAGCTAACAGGAGACTGCTATCTATCACTAGCTAACAGGAGACTGCTATCTATCACTAGCTAACATGAGACTGCTATCTATCACTAGCTAACAGGAGACTGCTATCTATCACTAGCTAACAGCAGACTGCTATCATTCACTAGCTAACATGAGACTGCTATCTATCACTAGCTAACAGCAGACTGCTATCTATCACTAGCTAACAGGAGACTACTATCTTTCACTAGCTAACATGAGACTGCTATCTATCACTAGCTAACAGGAGACTGCTATCTATCACTAGCTAACAGCAGACTGCTATCATTCACTAGCTAACATGAGACTGCTATCTATCACTAGCTAACAGCAGACTGCTATCTATCACTAGCTAACAGCAGACTGCTATCTATCACTAGCTAACAGCAGACTGCTATCTATCACTAGCTAACAGCAGACTGCTATCTATCACTAGCTAACAGGGGACTGCTATCTATCACTAGCTAACAGCAGACTACTATCTATCACTAGCTAACAGCAGACTACTATCTATCACTAGCTAACAGCAGACTACTATCTATCACTAGTTAACAGCAGACTGCTATCTATCACTAGCTAACAGCAGACTACTATCTATCACTAGCTAACAGGGGACTGCTATCTATCACTAGCTAACAGGAGACTGCTATCTATCACTAGCTAACAGCAGACTCCGTCTCTCTCATCTCTGTCTCTGTCTGCCAGACGGTTGGTTGAGGAGTGCAACCTTTTGGCTAAGCGTATTTATGTTATATAATAACAACTCCATACGACCAGTTGTAGAGAGAGGAGGGCAAGCTAGAGGTCAGACATGGAGTACATTCTGTGTCTACTCCTACTAATGCTGTAAAATGTACTTAACATATTCTAATATATACCTTTAACAAGATGTAGGCCATAAGCGATTATATTGTATTTGAATTAAACCTTCTGTATTTAGTTTCCTGAGTTTCTACCATAATGTCATTCATTACTTTGTGAGTTCAGACTATAGAATGGCATCTAGAATGTAGGGCTGGGACTTCTTTTAGGAAAACAGCTGCAATGTTGTAAACAGACAGACATTTATGTCGTGATCCAGAGTCACATGTATTTATTTTCCAACTTATAAACACAATATATTTCACATACAGCAGGGTTTTTTTTTTATTTTTAAAAGGACCAACGAGTTTGGTCTGCTTCGGGTTCTATGTTCCAACATGCCGAAAATATTGCGATACTCGTCCAGTAAGAATATCGATGCTTCTGACTCTATTGAATGTGTATGAAAAGTAACCCTTGGATACCAGAGGGCTCTATTGTTTGTGGCTGTGGTTCAGGTACTGCTGTCTGTCTCCTGATGTTTTGTCAGTCCTGTCTGTTGAAGGCCGTCCCGTCTCTCTGACTCAAGCTCTTTTCTTCTCTACTCTACATCTGTATGTTCGAGGGTCAGGTGTCTCTCTTCTCTCTCTCCTCTCTCTCCCTTCTCTCTCCTCTCTCTCCCTTCTCTCTCCCTTCTCTCTCTCTCTTCTATCTATTTTCTCTCTCCTCTCTCCTCTCTTCTCTCTCTCTCTTCTCTCTCTTCTCTCTCCTCTCTTCTCTCTCTTCTCCTCTCTCCTCTCTTCTCTCCTTCTCTCTCCTCTCTTCTCTCTCTCTTCTCTCTTCTCTCTTTTCTCTCTTCTCTCTCCTCTCTATTTTCTCTCTTCTCTCTCTCCTCTCTCTCTCTTCTATCTTCTCTCTCTCTCCTCTCTCTCTCCTCTCTCTCTCTTCTCTCTCTTCTCTCTTTTCTCTCTTCTCTCTCTCTCTTCTCTCTCTTCCCTCTCTCCTCTCTCTATCTCTTCTCTCTCTCTCTCTCATCTCTCTCTTCTCTCTCTCTCTTCTCTCTCTCTTCCCCCATGTGGCCTGAGACGCCCTGCCAGACCCTTTCAATTAGTGCATTACCCGGGGCAATCCCTCTGCACACACCGCACACACATACACCGCGCACACAGACACACACACACACATACAAACCAGTGTCTGCGGGAAATCTGAGCTCTCGTAATTTTGATGTAAACATTTCCAGAAAATGCTCCACCATCAGTTGAGGTTGATCATGTCTGTAAAACATTTTCTGAAATTGTTGACATCAAAATTATGTGATTTTATTTGGCCCGTCTGAGCAAATTGTATTTAATTTTAAATTGTTTTATTGTTGCACATTAAAAGAGTAAAAACACCAGGAAGTCATCTCCAAGTGATTTACATTTAGTTAATCTGTTTTAAAGTTTTTCCACACAGAATATGTGATCATATACAAATGTAAGCAAGGTTTGAAATGATTGTTTTAATCAAATATTAGATCTGTTTGGGCATCTTGTTGGTCAATTTGCAGTCTAGAAATCTAGAAATTATTTGTTATTATATTCCAGCCCCCTGATCATCAAGAAAGAAAGAATCAGCGAGCGGCTGAATCTAGTTGATGATCCCTAATGCTAAGTCTAATGCTGAATACAACAGGTGTAATAGACTTTACAGTGAAATGTTGAATACAACAGGTGTAGTAGACCTCACAGTGAAATGCTGAATACAACAGGTGTAGTAGACCTCACAGTGAAATGCTGAATACAACAGGTGTAATAGACCTTACAGTGAAATGTTGAATACAACAGGTGTAGTAGACCTTACAGTGAAATGTTGAATACAACAGGTGTAGTAGACCTTACAGTGAAATGCTGAATACAACAGGTGTAGTAGACCTCACAGTGAAATGTTGAATACAACAGGTGTAGTAGACCTCACAGTGAAATGCTGAATACAACAGGTGTAGTAGACCTCACAGTGAAATGCTGAATACAACAGGTGTAGTAGACCTCACAGTGAAATGCTGAATACAACAGGTGTAATAGACCTTACAGTGAAATGTTGAATACAACAGGTGTAGTAGACCTTACAGTGAAATGTTGAATACAACAGGTGTAGTAGACCTTACAGTGAAATGCTGAATACAACAGGTGTAGTAGACCTCACAGTGAAATGTTGAATACAACAGGTGTAGTAGACCTTACAGTGAAATGTTGAATACAACAGGTGTAGTAGACCTCACAGTGAAATGCTGAATACAACAGGTGTAGTAGACCTTACAACACATTACAAACACATTACCGAGATACATTACAGAGATACATTACCGAGATAAAGAGAATACAACCAACAATGCAGTTCAAGAAAGAGTTAAGAAAATATTTCCCAAATTAACTAACTTAAAAATATTATAATAATAATAATAATAAAAAGTAACTCAATAAAATAACAATAACGAGGCTATACACAGGGTATTACGGTACAGACTCAATGTGGAGGCTATATACAGGGTATTACGGTACAGAGTCAATGTGGAGGCTATATACAGGGTATTACGGTACAGAGTCAATGTGGAGGCTATATACAGGGTATTACGGTACAGAGTCAATGTGGAGGCTATATACAGGGGGTACCAGTACAGAGTCAATATGGAGGCTATATACAGGGGGTACCGGTACTGAGTCAATGTGGAGGCTATACACAGGGTATTACGGTACAGAGTCAATGTGGAGGCTATATACAGGGTATTACGGTACAGAGTCAATGTGGAGGCTACATACAGGGTGTTACGGTACAGAGTCAATGTGGAGGCTATATACAGGGTGTTACGGTACAGAGTCAATGTGGAGGCTATATACAGGGTATTACGGTACAGAGTCAATGTGGAGACTATATACAGGGTGTTACGATACAGAGTCAATGTGGAGGCTATATACAGGGTGTTACGGTACAGAGTCAATGTGGAGGCTATATACAGGGTATTACGGTACAGAGTCAATGTGGAGGCTATATACAGGGTTTTACGGTACAGAGTCAATGTGGGGGCTATATACAGGGTGTTACGGTACAGAGTCAATGTGGAGGCTATATACAGGGTGTTACGGTACAGAGTCAATGTGGAGGCTATATACAGGGTGTTACGGTACAGAGTCAGTGTGGAGGCTATACACAGGGTGTTACGGTACAGAGTCAATGTGGAGGCTATATACAGGGTGTTACGGTACAGAGTCAATGTGGAGGCTACATACAGGGTGTTACGGTACAGAGTCAATGTGGAGGCTATATACAGGGTGTTACGGTACAGAGTCAGTGTGGAGGCTATATACAGGGTGTTACGGTACAGAGTCAATGTGGAGGCTATATACAGGGTGTTACGGTACAGAGTCAGTGTGGAGGCTATATACAGGGTGTTACAGTACTGAGTCAATGTGGAGGCTATATACAGGGTTTTACGGTACAGAGTCAATGTGGGGGCTATATACAGGGTGTTACGGTACAGAGTCAATGTGGAGGCTATATACAGGGTGTTACGGTACAGAGTCAATGTGGAGGCTATATACAGGGTGTTACGGTACAGAGTCAGTGTGGAGGCTATACACAGGGTGTTACGGTACAGAGTCAATGTGGAGGCTATATACAGGGTGTTACGGTACAGAGTCAATGTGGAGGCTACATACAGGGTGTTACGGTACAGAGTCAATGTGGAGGCTATATACAGGGTGTTACGGTACAGAGTCAGTGTGGAGGCTATATACAGGGTGTTACGGTACAGAGTCAATGTGGAGGCTATATACAGGGTGTTACGGTACAGAGTCAATGTGGAGGCTATATACAGGGTGTTACGGTACAGAGTCAATGTGGAGGCTATATACAGGGTGTTACGGTACAGAGTCAATGTGGAGGCTATATACAGGGTTTTACGGTACAGAGTCAATGTGGGGGCTATATACAGGGTGTTACGGTACAGAGTCAATGTGGAGGCTATATACAGGGGGTACCAGTACAGAGTCAATGTGGAGCCTATATACAGGGTGTTACGGTACAGAGTCAGTGTGGAGGCTATATACAGGGTGTTACGGTACAGAGTCAATTTGGAGGCTACATACAGGGTGTTACGGTACAGAGTCAATGTGGAGGCTATATACAGGGTGTTACGGTACAGAGTCAGTGTGGAGGCTATATACAGGGTGTTACGGTACAGAGTCAATGTGGAGGCTATATACAGGGTGTTACGGTACAGAGTCAATGTGGAGGCTATATACAGGGTGTTACGGTACAGAGTCAATGTGGAGGCTATATACAGGGTGTTACGGTACAGAGTCAATGTGGAGGCTACATACAGGGTGTTACGGTACAGAGTCAATGTGGAGGCTATATACAGGGTGTTACGGTACAGAGTCAATGTGGAGGCTATATACAGGGTGTTACGGTACAGAGTCAATGTGGAGACTATATACAGGGTATTACGGTACAGAGTCAGTGTGGAGGCTATATACAGGGTGTTACGGTACAGAGTCAATGTGGAGGCTATATACAGGGTGTACCAGTACAGAGTCAATGTGGAGGCTATATACAGTGGTTACCGGTACTGAGTCAATGTGGGGGCTATATACAGGGGGTACCTGTACTGAGTCAATGTGGAGGCTATATACAGGGGGTACCGGTACAGAGTGAATGTGGAGACTATATACAGTGGTTACCGGTACTGAGTCAATGTGGAGACTATATACAGTGGTTACCTGTACTGAGTCAATGTGGAGGCTATATACAGTGGTTACCTGTACTGAGTCAATGTGGAGGCTATATACAGGGGGTACCGGTACTGAGTCAGTGTGGAGACTATATACAGTGGTTACCGGTACTGAGTCAGTGTGGAGGCTATATACAGTGGTTACCGGTACTGAGTCAGTGTGCGAGGGTGCAGGTTAGTTGAGGTAATTACTACATGTAGGTAGGGGTGAAGTGACTGCATAGATAATAAACAGCGAGTAGCAGCAGTGTACAAAACAAATGGGGGGGTTGATGTAAATAGTCTGGGTGGCCATTTTGATGAATTGTTAAGCAATCTTATTGCTTGGCGGTAGAAGTTGTTCAGGAGCCTTTTGGACCTCTACTTGGCGCTCCGGCACCGCTTGCCGTGCGGAAGCGGAGAGAACTTTGGTGACTGGTGTCTTTCACAATTTTGTGGACAACCGGTCAGGATGCTCTCGATGGTGCAGCTGTAAAACTTTTTGAGGATCTGGGGACCCATGCCAAATCTTTTCAGTCTCCTGAGGGGGGAAAAGATTGTGTTGCGCCCTCTTCAAGACTCTCTTGGTGTGTTTGAACCATGATTGTTCGTTGGTGATGTGGACACCAAGGAACGTGAAACTCTCGACCCGCTCCACTACAGCCCCGTCAATGTTAAGAGGGGCCTGTTCGGCCCCGCCTTTTCCTGTAGTCCACGATCAGCTCCTTTGTCTTGCTCACATTGAGGGAGAGGTTGTTGTCTCTGACCACCTCCCTATATGCCGTCTCATCGTTGTCGGTGATCAGGCCTAGAGCCTCCAGTAAACTGAGGAGCCTCCAGGCAGCCCTCCAGTAACAGAGGAGCCTCAAGGGCAGCCCTCCAGTAACAGAGGAGCCTCCAGCCAGCCCTCCAGTAGACAGAGGAGCCTCCAGCCAGCCCTCCAGTAGACAGAGGAGCCTCCAGCCAGCCCTCCAGTAGACAGAGGAGCCTCCAGCCAGCCCTCCAGTAACAGAGGAGCCTCCAGTAACAGAGGAGCCTCCAGTAACAGAGGAGCCTCCAGTAACAGAGGAGCCTCCAGTAAACAGAGGAGCCTCCAGGCAGCCCTCCAGTAAACAGAGGAGCCTCCAGTAACAGAGGCGCCTCCAGTAACAGAGGAGCTTCCAGGCAGCCCTCCAGTAAACAGAGGAGCCTCCAGCCAGCCCTCCAGTAGATAGAGGAGCCTCCAGGCAGCCCTCCAGTAACAGAGGAGCCTCCAGGCAGCCCTCCAGTAACAGAGGAGCCTCCAGCCAGCCCTCCAGTAGACAGAGGAGCCTCCAGCCAGCCCTCCAGTAGGCAGAGGAGCCTCCAGCCAGCCCTCCAGTAGGCAGAGGAGCCTCCAGCCAGCCCTCCAGTAGACAGAAGAGCCTCCATGCAGCCCTCCAGTAGACAGAGGAGCCTCCATGCAGCCTTCCAGTAGACAGAGGAGCCTCCAGGCAGCCCTCCAGTAAACAGAGGAGCCTCCAGGCAGCCCTCCAGTAAACAGAGGAGCCTCCAGGCAGCCCTCCAGTAAACAGAGGAGCCTCCAGGTGTACGGCGTGGTTGTTTGAGGGTCCCCCCAGTAGACAGGATGTTGTGTGTGTGTGTGTGTGATGTTAGAGAGAAGTGTTTGGGCTCCCTGGTCTCTTAGTGATGATGTAAGTGCTGCTAGTGTGTGACTACATCCATCCCAGTCCGTCTTTGTAGTGTGTCAGGCAGAGAGAGACAGAGAGAGAGAGAGAGAGAATATTGTAGCGTGTGTGTGCCAACGAGCCTGTGGAGCTTCCATCCTATGCCCTGCGGCCCCAGTCCCCCTGCCCTGGAGAGGAGGGGGGATCAGACAGTGGGCTGGGCTGCATGGGCCAGGGACCCTTCACCATCCGTTTCAACCAGGCTCCTCTAAGGTGAATAGCCAGGGGCTGTGTCAGGGGATTGGACCTCCCTCCTGCAGTGCAGCCTCGGGCCCCGAGCAAGGCGGGGTGAGGTGGGCCCCTCAAAGCTCATCTCGGCCTCTGTGCTCAGCCCCTCTCTATGCCTGGCTTGGTCTTTGTGCTGCCTGATGGGGTTTAAAAGGTGCTGGACATACACACACACACATACACACACACACACACACACGCTGGGCAGTGGCTCCAACACCTTCCATTATTCATGGTGGAGGAGAGAAGAGGTGAGGAGCTGAAAGCTGCCGGAGGGAGGGAGAGAGAGGGAGAGAGAGAGGCCCCTGGCTGGCCTGATAGAGGTCTATATGACTAGCATGTCCCTGGGCCCTCCCTCCTGACCCAGCCTTGGAGGGTTCTGGTTGTTGGCCTTGGACGGTACCTCAGCAATGCCCTCCCCCCTCCACTAGTGTGGCTCCTGGACCTCCTCACAGCCCCCTTGGCAGCAATAATTGATCCCCCAGTGTAGAGCACCTTCTCAATTATGGGCGATGACAGAGGCTGATAAGGCCCAAGGATAAGATTACGGTTTCAGCCAGGTTCCAGATTACTGTTACAACCAGGGTCCAGTCAACATTTTCCATAGGTTTATCTTCATCATTTATCATTGGGGCAGCAGGGTAGCCTAGTGGTTAGAGTGTTGGACTAGTAACTGGAAGGTTGCAAGTTCAAACCTCCGAGCTGACAAGGTACAAATCTGTCGTTCTGCCCCTGAACAGGCAGTTAACCCACTGGTCCTAGGCCGTCATTCAAAATAAGAATTTGTTCCTAGTTAAATAAAGGTAAATAAATAAAAATATATTTTTCTCTCTCTCGTTTTCTTCTCTTGCCTCCTCTCTCACTCCTATAATTTCTCTCTGAGATAGAAAAAATATCCTCAGTGCGCAATGTAAAACACCAAATAATGCCTGCAGAGCAGAATTAGGCCGATACCTGCTAATGATCAAAATCCAGGAAAGAGCTGTTAAATTCTACAACCACCTAAAAGGAAGTGATTCCAAAACCTTCCATAACAAAGACATCACCTACAGAGAAACCTGGAGAAGAGTCCCCTAAGCAAGCTGGTCCTGGGGCTCTGTTCACAAACACAAACAGACCCCACAGAGCCCCAGGACAGCGAGAGAGACGGTGAGTGAGAGAGAGACAGACATGGCTCTCAAGAGAAGACAGGCTATGTGCTCACTGCCCACAAAATGAGGTGGAAACTGAGCTGCACTTCCTAACCTCCTGTCCAACGTATGACCATATTAGAGATACACATTTCCCTCAGATTACACAGATCCACAAAGAATTTGAAAACAAATCCAATTTTTGATAAACTCCCATATCTACCGGGTGAAATTCCACAGTGTGCCATCACAGCAGCAAGATTTGTGACCTGTTGCCACAAGAAAAAGGACACCATTGAAGAACAAACACCATTGTAAATACAACCCATATTTATGCTGATTTATTTAGCCTTTTGTACTTTGGTATTTTGGTATTTTATTAGGATCCCCATTGGCTGTTGGTATTTTATTAGGATCCCCATTGGCTGTTGGTATTTTATTAGGATCCCCATTGGCTGTTGGTATTTTATTAGGATCCCCATTGGCTGTTGGTGTGTTATTAGGATCCCCATTGGCTGTTGGTGTGTTATTAGGATCCCCATTGGCTGTTGGTGTGTTATTAGGATCCCCATTGGCTGTTGGTATTTTATTAGGATCCCCATTGGCTGTTGGTGTGTTATTAGGATCCCCATTGGCTGTTGGTGTGTTATTAGGATCCCCATTGGCTGTTGGTGTGTTATTAGGATCCCCATTGGCTGTTGGAATTTTATTAGGATCCCCATTGGCTGTTGGTGTGTTATTAGGATCCCCATTGGCTGTTGGTGTGTTATTAGGATCCCCATTGGCTGTTGGTATTTTATTAGGATCCCCATTGGCTGTTGGTATTTTATTAGGATCCCCATTGGCTGTTGGTATGTTATTAGGATCCCCATTGGCTGTTGGTATTTTATTAGGATCCCCATTAGTTGTTGCAGTAGCAGCAGCTACTCTTCCTGGGTTCCACACAAAACAGGAAACATAATACAGAATGACAGTATACAGAACATCAATAGACAGGAACAGCTCAAAGACATATATTTTTTTTAAGAAAGTGCATGTAGCCTACATATCAATGTTTACACACAAACTATCTAGGTCAAATATGGGGAGAGGCGTTGTGCCGTGAGGTGTTGCTTTATCTGTTTTTTCAAACCAGGTTTGGCTGTTCATCTGAGCAATATGAGATGGAAGGAAGTTCCATCCAATTATGCCTCTATATAATACTGTACGCTTTTCTTGAATTTGTTCTGGATTTGGGGACTGTGAAAAGACCCCTGGTGGCATGTCTGGTGGGATAAGTGAGGGTGTCAGAGCTGTGTGTAAGTTGACTATGCAAAACAATTTGGGATTTTCAACACCAATGTTTCTTCTAAAAAGAAGAAGTGATGTAGTCAGTCTCTCAACTCTTAGCCAAGAGAGACTGGCATGGTATTAGACATCTCTGTTCTGGACCAGCTGCAGCTTAACTAGGTCTTTCCTTGCAGCACTGGACCATATGACTGGACAATATTTAAGATAAGATAAAACTAGAGCAGAACTTGCTTTGTGGAGTGTGGTGTCAAAAAAGCAGAGCATCTCTTTAAAGGAGTATCTCTTTAGTACGGACAGACTTCTTCCCATCTTTACAACCATTGAATCTATATGTTTTGACAATGACAGTTTACAATCTTAAGGCAACACCAAGTAATTTAGTCTCCTCAATTTGTTCCACAGCCACACCATTCATTACCAGATTCAGCTGAGGTCTAGCACTTAGGGAATGATTTGTACCAAATACAATGCTCTTAGTTTTAGATGTTCGGGACCAGTTTATTACTGGCCACCCATTCCAAAACAGACTGCAACTCTTTGTTAAGGGTTTCAGTGACTTCATTAGCTGTGGTTGCTGATGCGTATACGGTTGAATCATCAACATTCATGGACACACATGCTTTGTTTAATGTCAGTGGCAGGTCATTGGTAAAAATGGAAAAGAGTAGAGGGCCTAGAGAGCTGCCCTGCGTTACACCACACTTTACATGTTTGACATTAGAGAAGCTTCCATTAAAGAAAACCCTCTGAGTTCTATTAGATTGCCATATCGTGGATTCAGAGCTGAGGTTGAAAAGCCATAACACATAACGTTTCTCAACAACAGGTTACTGTCAATAATATCAAAGGCTGCACTGAAATCTAACAGTACAGCTCCCACAATCTTCTTATCAATTTCTTTCAACCAATCATCAGTCATGCGTGTCAGTGCAGTACATGGTGTGCCCTTCTCTATCAGCATGCAGAAAGTCTGTTGTTCATTTGTTTAGAGAAATAGCATTGTATTTGGTCAAACAATTATTTCCAACAGTTTGCTAAGAGCTGGCAGCAAGCTGATAGGTCTGCCAGTAAAGTCCGCTTTACCACTCTTGGATAGTGGAATTACTTTAGCTTCCCTCCAGGCCTGAGGACAAAGACTTTCCTCTAGGCTCAGATTAAAAATATGACAGATAGGAGTGGCTATAGAGTCAGCTACCATCCTCAGTAGCTTTCCAACTCAAATCAAATGTATTTGTCACATACACATGGTTAGCAGATGTTAATGCAAGTGTAGCGAAATGCTTGTGCTTCTAGTTCCGACCATGCAGTAATAACCAACGAGTAATCTAACCTAACAATTCCACAACAACTACCTTATACACACAAGTGTATATGTACGTAAAGATATATGAATGAGTGATGGTTCAGAATGGCATAGGCAAGATGCAGTAAATGGTAGAGTACAGTATATACATATGAGATGAGTAATGTAGGGTATGTAATCATTATATAAAGTGTCATTGTTTAAAGTGGCTAGTGATACATTACATCAAGATGCAGTAGATGGTATAGCGTACAGTATATACATATGAGATGAGTAATGCAGGGTATGTAAACATTATATAACGTGGCTAGTGATACATTTATTAGCCACTTTAATAATGGAAAAATTAATGTCGAGTTGAGTCTGTATGTTGGCAGCAGCCACTCATTGTTAGTAGTGGCTGTTTAACAGTCTGATGGCCTTGAGATAGAAGCTGTTTTTCAGTCTCTCGGTCCCTGCTTTGATGCACCTGTACTGACCTCGCCTTCTGGATGATAGCGGGGTGAACAGGCAGTGGCTCGGGTGGTTGTTGTCCTTGATGATCTTTATGGCCTTCCTGTGACATCGGGTGGTGTAGGTGTCCTGGAGGGCAGGTAGTTTGCCCCCGGTGATGCGTTGTGCAGACCTCACTACCCTCTGGAGAGCCTTACGGTTGTGGGCGGAGCAGCTGCCGTACCAGGCGGTGATACAGCCCGGCAGGATGCTCTCGATTGTGCATCTGTAGAAGTTTGTGATTGCTTTTGGTGACAAGCCAAATTTCTTCAGCCTCCTGAGGTTGAAGAGGCGCTGCTGCGCCTTCTTCACGATGCTGTCTGTGTGGGTGGACCATTTCAGTTTCCACCCTCTCCACTACTGTCCCGCTGATGTGGATGCGGATAGGGGGGCTGCTCCCTCTGCTGTTTCCTGAAGTCAACAATCATCTCCTTTGTTTTGTTGACGTGGAGTGAGAGGTTATTTTCCTGACACCACACTCACAGGGCCCTCACCACCTCCCTGTAGGCTGTCTCGTCATTGTTGGTAATCAGGCCCACTACTGTAGTGTCGTCTGCAGACTTGATGATTGAGTTGGAGGTGTGTGTGGCCACGCAGTCATGGGTGAACAGGGAGTACAGGAGGGGGCTGAGAACGCACCCTTGTGGGGCCCCAGTGTTGAGGATCAGAGGGGTGGAGATGTTTTTACTTACCTTCACCACCTGCGGGCGGCCCGTCAGAACGTCCAGGACCCAGTTGCACTGGGCGGGGTCGAGATCCAGGGTCTCGAGCTTAATGACGAGTTTGGAGGGTACTATAGTGTTAAATGCTGAGCTGTAGTCGATGAACAGCATTCTTACATAGGTATTCCTCTTGTCCAGATGGGTTAGGGCAGTGTGCAGTGTGATGGCGATTGCCTCGTCTGTGGACCTATTGGGGCGGTAAGCAAATTGGAGTGGGTCTAGGGTGGCAGGTAGGGTGGAGGTGATATGGTCCTTGACTAGTCTCTCAAAGCACTTCATGATGATGGAAGTGAGTGCTACGGGGGCGATAGTCATTTAGCTCAGTTACCATAGCTTTCTTGGGAACAGGAACATTGGTGGCCCTCTTGAAGCATGTGGGAACAGCAGACTGGGATAAGGATTGATTGAATATGTCCGTAAACACACCAGCCAGCTGGTCTGCGCATGCTCTGAGGGACGCGGCTTTGGATGGTCGTCTGGGCGGGCAGCCTTGCGAGGGTTAACACGTTTAAATGTTTTACTCACGTCAGCTGCAGTGAAGGAGAGCCCGCAGGTTTTGGTAGCGGGCCGTGTCAGTGGCACTGTATTGTATTATACCACATCGTGGTCGACGACGGGGCTGTTTTTTCTTTTGTAACCCGTGATTGACTGTAGACCCATGTTTCCTGTCACCTTGCCCTGATTAAAAGCAGTGGTTCGCGCCTTCAGTTTTGCGCGAATGTTGCCATCAATCCCCGGTTTCTGGTTGTTTTTATAGACGCTGTGGGTACAACATCACCGATGCACTTGTTAATAAACTCCCACACCGAATCAGCGTATTCGTCAATGTTGTTCGCCGCAATGCGAAACATATCCCAGTCCACATGATCGAAGCAATCTTGAAGTGTGGAATCCGGTTGGTCGGACCTGCGTTAAACAGACCTGAGCGCGGCTCCTTCCTGTTTTTAGTTTCTGTCTATAGGCTGGGAGCAACAAAATGGAGTCGTGGTCAGCTTTTCCGAAGGGAGGGCGGGGGAGGGCCTTATATGCGTCGCGGAAGTTAGAATAACAGTGGTCTAGGGTTTTACCAGCCCTGGTAGCACAATCGATATGCTGATAGAATTTGGGGAGCCTTGTTTTCAGATTTGCCTTGTTAAAAATCCCCAACTAAGTTGTCAATGTCAGGAAGTTTGTCATTATCGACCTTTGACACTAATCTTTCCACCTCTCCCACACTAACTTTACAAAATTCAAACTAGCACTGCTTTTCTTTCATTATTAGTTTTTTTATGCATGAATAATAATACAAATAATAATAATAGAATATAATATAGAATATTGCTCACTGCTTGTCGTGGGCATTTCCTGCCTAGGTTTATATTGCTCACTGCTTGTCGTGGGCTTTCCCTGCCTAGGTTTATATTGTTCACTGCTTGTCGTGGGCATTCCCTGCCTAGGTTTATATTGTTCACTGCTTGTCGTGGGCATTTCCTGCCTAGGTTTATATTGCTCACTGCTTGTCGTGGGCTTTCCCTGCCTAGGTTTATATTGCTCACTGCTTGTCGTGGGCTTTCCCTGCCTAGGTTTATATTGTTCACTGCTTGTCGTGGGCATTTCCTGCCTAGGTTTATATTGCTCACTGCTTGTCGTGGGCATTTCCTGCCTAGGTTTATATTGTTCACTGCTTGTCGTGGGCTTTCCCTGCCTAGGTTTATATTGTTCACTGCTTGTCGTGGACATTTCCTGCCTAGGTTTATATTGTTCACTGCTTGTCGTGGGCATTTCCTGCCTAGGTTTATATTGCTCACTGCTTGTCGTGGGCATTTCCTGCCTAGGTTTATATTGTTCACTGCTTGTCGTGGGCATTTCCTGCCTAGGTTTATATTGCTCACTGCTTGTCGTGGGCATTTCCTGCCTAGGTTTATATTGTTCACTGCTTGTCGTGGGCTTTCCCTGCCTAGGTTTATATTGTTCACTGCTTGTCGTGGACATTTCCTGCCTAGGTTTATATTGTTCACTGCTTGTCGTGGGCATTTCCTGCCTAGGTTTATATTGCTCACTGCTTGTCGTGGGCATTTCCTGCCTAGGTTTATATTGTTCACTGCTTGTCGTGGGCATTTCCTGCCTAGGTTTGCCCACTTTGCCAATGAAATAATCATTAAAATGATTGGCAACATCAAATGATTTTGTGATGAATGAGCCATCTGATTCGATGAAAGATAGAGTTGAATTTGTCTTTCTGCCCATAATTTCATTTAAAGTACTCCAAAGTGTTTTTCCCTCATTCTTTATATCGTTGATCTTGGCTTCATAATACAGTTTCTTCTTCTTTGTGTTGAGTTCAGTCACATAATTTCTCAGTTTGCTGTAAGTCAGCCAGTCAGATGTGCAGTAAGTCAGCCAGTCAGATGTGCAGTAAGTCAGCCAGTCAGATGTGCAGCCAGACTTATCAGCCACTCATTTTGCCCCATCTCTTTCAACCATACAGTTTTTAAATTCTTCATCAATCCATGGAGCCTTAACAGTTCTAGCAGTCCGTTTCTTAACAGGTGCATGTTTATCAATAATTGGAAGAAGCAATTTCATAAATTCATGAAGTGCAGCGTCTGGATGCTCCTCATTTATCACATCAGACCAACACATATATTTAACATAGTCCACAGAAGAGTCACAGCTAAATGTTTTGTATGATCTCTTATACACTATTTTAGGCCCAGCTGTTGGAACCTTGTCTTTCCTGTATATAGCCACTATAATGTGATCACTGCATCCAATGGGTTCAGATACAGCTTTAGAACAAAGTTCTACAGCATTAGTAAACATGTGATTGATACATGTGGATGATCTTGATCCTGTAGTGTTTGTAATCACCCTGGTAGGTTGATTAATAACCTGAACCAGATTACAGGCACTGGTTACACTGGATACAGTGAGAAGCTTCCTCTTGAGCGGACAGCTTGATGAAAACCAGTCAATATTCAGGTCCCAAAGAAAGTCGACCTCTCGGTGTATGTGATGTAAACAATCAATCATTTCACACATATTATTTAGATACTGACTGTTAGCACTTGGTAGCCTATAGCAACACCCCCAAAAGGAAAGGCTTTAGATGTGCCAAGTGAACCTGCAACCACAACACTTCAATAACACTTGACATAAGATCTTCTGTAGGCATTACAGGGATATGGTTCTGAATATATACAGCAACACCTCCCCCATGAGCATTCCTGTCTCTTCTATAGATGTTATATCCTTGTATTTGCTACTGATGCATCATCAAATTAATTATCTAAGTGAGTCTCATAAATGGCTAATATATGAATGTTATCTGATGTTAGCAAGTTATTGATTTCATGAACCTTATTTCTAAGGTTACATATATTAAACAACAAGCTATTTGCACATCGTTACAACACTGTATATAGATAGACATAATATGACATTTGAAATGTCTCTATTCCTTTGGAACTATTGGGAATGTAATGTTTACTATTCATTTTTAATTGTTTATTTCACTTTTGTTTATTCTCTATTTCACTTGCTTTGGCGATGTTGACATATGTTTCTCATGCCAATAAAGCCTTTTTGAATTGAATAGACAGAGCGAAAGGGAGAGTATTTGGAGCAGGGATGTGAGAGGGTTGGACACTGTCACAACACATCTAAATTCATACTGTATTATTTATACTGTTGTTGATGGTTTATTTGAAAAGGATCAACGTATCGACACATTGAATAAGTAGTCACCAGATAAGTCACACCATAGTGTGTAATACTAGTTTTCAACACATGGCTGGCTGCCTACCGACCTGTAGGGTTTGGTGTGCTCTTGGTCTTTCCCAACCTCGGGGTCGCAGAGCGAGATTCCCTTCCTTACCTTTTAAACTTACCCTCTCTCTTACTTTTTCCTCAAAAGCCAGTTTCACCCCCCCCCCCCCCCCCCCCCCTTCTCATCGTCTTCCTCTCTCCTCCCAGTACCCAACATTGATTTGGCCTTCACTTTTGATCAGAGCTCTACGGTAGCTGAGGAAAGAGGTGGAGCCGGAGGAGTTGGCTGTGTTGAAACCTCCATTGTGCCGTTGCATAGCACAGCCCTCCAAAGATCTGATCTCCCTGTTTTAAAAACCCAGGAAGCTCTTTCAGACAATGTTGCAGCTGGCAGGAGGACCGATCAGAGGAGAGGATGAAGGGTTGCTCTAGTGGGGGGTGGGGGTCTGGAGGGGGTCTAGTGTGGGGTGGGGGTCTGGAGGGGGTCTAGTGTGGGGTGGGGGTCTGGAGGGGGTCTGGAGGGGTCCTGTGTGGGTCTGGAGGGGGTCTAGAGGGGGTGTGGGGTGGGGGTCTGGAGGGGGTCTAGTGGGGGTGTGAATTGTGTCCGAGACACCATTTTCTGCCTGTGTTAGAGGTACAATGTTGTCCTATAGCGATCTCTTCAGTGTAGGCAGGGATTGGTTTCACTCTCACGTTATAGTGGCCATGACTGCAACGCTGTGTTAGCCTGTTTCTGTACTCTTGTTAGAGCAGTGTGTGTCTGGTATTACCTTGTGGAGAGCAGAGGTACTCTGTAGGTTGGACAGTGTGTCAGAGAACCTCATCTTCCTTCTCCTTCTCCTCCTTCTCCTTCTCCTCCTTCTCCTCCTCCTCCCCCTTCTCCTCCTTATCCCCCTTCTCTTCCTTCTCCTTCTTTTCCTCCTCTCTCTTCTTCTCCCCTCCCCTAACCATTCTCCCCCTTCTCCCCTCCCCTAACCATTCTCCCCCTTCTCCCCTCCCCCTTCTCCCCTCCCCTAACCATTCTCCCCCTTCTCCCCTCCCCTAACCATTCTCCCCCTTCTCCCCTCCCCTAACCATTCTCCCCCTTCTCTTCTCCCCTCCCCCTTCTCCTTCTCCCCTCCCCCTTCTCCTTCTCCTTCTCCCCTTCTCCCCTCCCCCTTCTCCTTCTCCCCTCCCCTAACCATTCTCCCCTTCTCCCCTCCCCCTTCTCCTTCTCCCCTCCCCCTTCTCCTTCTCCCCTCCCCCTTCTCCTTCTCCCCTCCCCCTTCTCCTTCTCCCCTCCCCCTTCTCCTTCTCCCCTCCCCCTTCTCCTTCTCCCCTCCCCCTTCTCCTTCTCCCCTCCCCCTTCTCCTTCTCCCCTTCTCCTTCTCCCCTCCCCCTTCTCCTTCTCCCCTCCCCCTTCTCCTTCTCCCCTCCCCCTTCTCCTTCTCCCCTCCCCTAACCATTCTCCCCCTTCTCTTCTCCCCTCCCCCTTCTCCTTCTCCCCTCCCCCTTCTCCTTCTCCCCTTCTCCCCTCCCCCTTCTCCTTCTCCCCTCCCCTAACCATTCTCCCCTTCTCCCCTCCCCCTTCTCCTTCTCCCCTCCCCCTTCTCCTTCTCCCCTCCCCCTTCTCCTCCTACCCTCCCCCTTCTCCTTCTCCCCTCCCCCTTCTCCTTCTCCCCTCCCCCTTCTCCTTCTCCCCTCCTACCCTCCCCCTCCTCCTTCTCCCCTCCCCCTTCTCCTTCTCCCCTCCCCCTTCTCCTTCTCCCCTCCCCCTTCTCCTTCTCCCCTCCCCCTCCTCCTTCTCCCCTCCCCCTCCTCCTTCTCCCCTCCCCCTTCTCCTTCTCCCCTCCCCCTTCTCCTTCTCCCCTCCCCCTCCTCCTTCTCCCCTCCCCCTCCTCCTTCTCCCCTCCCCCTTCTCCTTCTCCCCTCCCCCTTCTCCTTCTCCCCTCCCCCTTCTCCTTCTCCCCTCCCCCTCCTCCTTCTCCCCTCCCCCTCCTCCTTCTCCCCTCCCCCTTCTCCTTCTCCCCTCCCCCTTCTCCTTCTCCCCTCCCCCTTCTCATTCTCTCCCTTCTCTTTTTCCTAATTTTCTTTCTTCTCTCCTTCTCTTTCTCTCCCTTCTCCTCCTCTCCCTTCTCCTCCTTATTTCTCCTCCTCCTCCTCTTCCTCCTCCTCCTCTTCGTTCTCCTCCTCCTCTTCGTTATCCTCCTCTACTTCCTCCTTCTACTCCTCCTCTACCACCTCCTCTTACTTCCTGTCTCTAATTAGCCGTTACCGGGACGATTCTAATGTGACATGTTTATTGCT